>NC_066621.1:110867874-110966220 GCF_025201925.1 Gopherus flavomarginatus
TACTTGCTGTTCCATTCAAACTAATTTCTTCTCTGATCTTGAAATATCTGCAATGTTAGTGCTCAAGCCACCTCTCTTGGTAGTTTGTTCCCGTATTTATTTTTGTTAGTTATTCCTGTGTTGAACTTATTTCCCGACATGTAGCCTCAATGTTTTCTTCCTTGGTTTAGTGTTTGTGGGTTTTTAACCCTTTAAAATAATTTATGAAAGTTATTTACACATTTTCAATCTCTTTTTATAAATTCAGTTTGGTTATAGTCACTCTTACTAAAATTAATGCTAATGAAAGATGTCCAATTGACAGTCTTGGATACTTAAGAGTAAAATATGGTCAGAGGCAGTGCAAGCATTCCTAAACAGCTTTGTTTAATGTGCATGAATGCTGATTTGAAGTGAGGTGCGTCCACTCTTGTCCACTAGGCGATGGACTGAGACTACCAACTCACTTTACAAAGGCCCTCACAAGTAACAACTAAGGGTAACTCTTGGTAACTAACATCCTGGAACATCTTGGGATGTCTAAAAGTAATGAAATGAATACTGGTGGTTCAATGGCTCTGGTGTATGCATCATCAGTATAGTTCATACCCAGCCTTGAACACTAAAACCTAGTGAATGTTTCCTGGGACTCAAAGTTTCATTTTACATCTTCCTGTGCCCCCAAAATAAAGTAAAACCAATCTAATATTTAATTAGGAACTGAACCACTACTAGAGATAGGAAAAAATGAACCTTTGTTCATGTCCTTTTTCAAAGGACAGCACCGTAGAAGTGTAACTCCCTTTCCTCTCTTATTACTTTATTGCAGCATCCCTTGGTATAAACTCAGTTTTTGGGGAGGGCTAAAATAAAAAAACTTGTATCCAAAAGCTGAGGATTTATCATCTTGCGCCATAGTGATGCTTTTATTTTTCTGCTCCAATTGTTATAACCCACTGTAACTTCCTAATTACAAACTTATCCAGTAGCTTGTAATGTAATATATAACTGTATTTTAAAAAAATATTTCTTGTAAGTATTTTTAAGATAGGTATATGTGGAAACAAATGTAATTCACCTATGTTATATTTTAATATTAAGGAGTCAGACTTACAACCAAAATCACTAAGATGAATTTATATTTGTATCAGTATTTGGATGTCCAAAATGAGGTGCCATTAAGGGGCCTGATCTTCAGAAAAGATTGGGAACATCCACCATCTAAAAATCAAGACTCAATGTCAAGTTGGGTTCTCAAAATCACAAGTGATTTAGAAAATCTTGGCCTAAATTCCTATCTTAGATGTATGTGGTGGTGGTGAGGATTTTTGCACAACAGCGTAAGTTAAAGATGGAGTTCTGACTTGGATTTTGCCTCTGAAATTACATGTATTTGTAGATTTAAACTAAAGTAAATCTTTCTGATGAACAAAGTAAAATGTTTTGTTCCTTATCCCAATGTCGGTTTTCTTATGCTTGTATAACTTTGAAAGTATTAATGGATTATGTGTTCATTTTCAGATCCCTCAAGGAAGGACTCCTTGAAGGAGATAGTTTAAATGTGTGACATCACTGCAGGGAAATCCCTGCAAGTTAACCATCTACTTGCTTGGTACCTTGCTTCTATCAGGGTAAGTTTAGGCTTTTGATCTTCATAATGTTTTAAAAAATTAATAGAAGTGCATAGATACTGATTGCTACATATTGTTATTTTTTTTATAACAACTACATTCTGAAATTTAAAAACCTGTCCAGACAAAGTCCTATGGCAAGTCATAGGCAGTTCAAAGCAACTCCTTTTGCAGTGATGTCTTGCATTTTTTCAATATGCATTAATTCACAAAATCCTTCTTTTAGGGACCCAAAGATAGAAACTGTGTGATCCTTTAGTAACCCCAAAATCTTGGCAGGTAGGAGATTTTAGAAATGAAACAAAACAAAGCTCTGAACTCACAACAGTCAAAAACACTAGGGAAAGTTTGTAGAAATTCATCTTTTAACCAGATCTTTAATGATACTTCAGTGTAATTATTTTACGTTGAATAGAACAAGACTTTAAAGCTCATGTCTTATGAATTTCTAGAAAATGCACATTTGTACGTTTACAAAACTTTGTAAACATGGAACATTTAGAGGTAGGTTATACAGGTGTATTTAGAAGAAAATCTTGCTTCTCTTCAGGGAACAATATAGTAGTAATGGTCTGTTAAATGCCTACTCATAATGTATAGTCAGCTTATTTCTTTAACAGGTTTATTACTTTCTCATGTATTTATTTAAAAGGCATTTCATTGTCTATTTGTGTATTATTTTCTAGTTCGATATCTGTATATCTATCTATGTATAGCTATATCTACATATGAATGAAATGGAAGAAGAACTGCTGGGTCATGTAGTTCATGTTCCTGCTTTGCCAACCTTCCTTACAATTTTTTCCTTTGTCCATCTTATTAATGCTCCAACTGATGAAGATCTTTCATGGAAAATGGTAGATGTTGCATCAGTCTAATACACCTGTCAGGAACTTTTCACTGCTACTCAGCAAAACTGTTTTTCTTTCCTTAATTTCATTCTTTTATTCCTAGTTGAAATTGCTCTTAATTCCTCTTGTTCTTAAGTGTTTAATCTTGTAGAATAACTTCCTTACTGTCTTCTCAGTTGTACAACTTGAAAGTTGATATTGATTTCTGAACCCAGATTTCTTAAAAGCAGAGGAGAGGATTAGGAAAGAATTGGTGTACAAGTGGATACATCAAATGAAAAATCAGTTATGTCTGAAAACATTTATATGCTAGAATTATGAGTAATTCTAAGTTTGTTTTAACCAAAAGCATAGAAGATTGTTTTTTCTGTTGTGTTTGTTTACCTCTCATTTGACAGTATTCTGTCTGCAGCTGGTATGAGTCTTTGGTGTTGTCATTCATTTTGTCTTGTTTATGCCATCTTACAGCCACAAAGGAAATATTTTTAAAAATCAAAAAGGAGAATGTGAAAGTAAAACTTTAAATTTGTAGTTATAGTACCCGAAATTACTGTTTACTATTTTTTTTTCAACTAACTGGATTTCAAATTGATGGTGTATTTTGAAATAAATCAGTGAATCAGACCTTCTTGGCCAAGACTTTACATTCCAACTTTCAGTTCACAGCAAATTTTTACTGGACTGTGATGAACAGAAAATAGTTTATAATGAAAATGTTGACTCACCGTCTAAATTTTCATCTCGTGAGTTATGCCACTATAATATGTTTTACTTTAAAAAACAAACAAATAAACTCAGTATTATCTATAGTAATATCAACAATGTTCCCAAAGGATTTATTTTTGCTAAAATTGTTTTGCTGAGAGAGCCATTTTGTTTTAGCCCTGCATTCTCCAGGTTGTAAGAGCAGGGAAAAACCTAGGAAGAAGGAACTTAGAATATCTTACATTGTTTTACTGTCTTTGAACATGTTTTTGACTGAGACTGTTGGCAAATAATATCAAGCATAATAAAATACATAATAGTAGTTTTGCCTCTTGTGACCAAAAAAACTCACTGTGATGTAGAAATCAAGCTGAGTTTAAATTCCTTGTTTTTAATGAAATGTATTTGGTTTTAAAATTACCCATTTTAGTAATAGCAGTATAGCTGAGATAACATTGTGGGTGAAAGCTGTTAAATTTTAGGTAAGTGAGTATCATGACAATGGATGGTACATGTAAGTATTTTGCTTCTAATCAATTTGAAGCTCAGTTTTAGTTCTTTCTAATGTAGATGTCAAATGAAAAGCTATGTTTGTGTTACATTTGTTTTACAAAATAAAGCCATGAAAAATAATTTCTTGAACATTTGACATCAGTTTAGTCTGTTTACAATAAATTCTTATTTGTCTTATCTTAATTTAGGATTTCAAATGTAGATACATTTTAATATTTGCCTATCAGTTTTAAAAGTCTTGACCTACACTTTGACAGGTTTTGGAAATGTATTATGCCAACTATTTTTTTAAACTAAGAGCTTGTCTGTATGAGACATTACTGTGTGGCAAGCTATGGTGCAAATCTACCGCACATTAGTTTGCAATGTATTAACATCCTGTGTACACAAGCCCTAAACAAGCTTTCTGGGAATCACATCATTCATATCCACTGTTGTTGATGGATTTCTTCAGATAATGTAAAGAAAGACCAAGTTATAATTAAGTCTGATTGCAACATTCAGATTAAAAATTTAAGTGGGTTAAAATTCCAATTTTGTTTCTTTGCATTTTGGTTGCTTATAGATGCACAATTGGATGTTTATTTAATGAGTCATTACATCTGTACAAATGTATGAGTGGTACTCTAATCTAGCAGTAGTCCTACCAAGTCTTCAATGTCATCTGATACTTCTTGTTTTCCCAGAAGTCTGTCAAAACAGCTCATAACTAGAATAGACTACTTATCCAAATGTACTCCCCTCTTCCCCCTCTCCCCATAACTTGATAGTTTCTAAATTAAATAGATGATCTGTTAAGAAAGCTAAAAGTTAGTGGTGGTCTTTATGCCATATTATTGTTTCAGGGACACCATTGTGAACCTGGAGTAACTCTCTTATATTTGGTGTTCGTTTAAAAAAATTTTTTTTTGTTTGCAACAAATTCTAAACCTTTATTTTTCATGGAAGCAATGTGAGTGGTACCAAGTAAAAAATTTGAGATTGGTGTGTATTTCAGTATTAAGGTTATTTTGTAATTGCCCATTCTGGATGTTAACATTTTGTTTTCTTCTATGCTTTGTTAGTGACTTGTTCTGCTTAAGGAGGTTGCTGTCAACTATGAAATCTAGTCCATTTAAAAAAAAAAATAGCAAATATTAGTTTTTGGTATGTGTGTGTACTCCTGAGTTACTCTACCAAGTTTTTTGTTTTTATATTCTGTTTTTAAGCATTTCTTTACTGAAATAAGTATTCAAGGAATATCATGCAGATTCCTGCTACGTTTAGTAGGACTTGAATTTTACAAACATAAGACCCAAACCCATCCGTGTAACTTTATTCTTATGAATAGTCCCATTAACTTCTGTTGAACTACTCACATGATTAGAGAGATTCATAAGTGTGTACAGCATCAGTTCTATAGAAAATATATTTTGTATTGTTTTTATCTAGGTGAGAATTCAGTGTTTGTTTTTGTCTTTCACATACCACAAGGCAACTAAAAAACAAACAAACAAGGGAAACAATGGAACTGATTATGTGTAAAGTGCTGCCAAATGTACAGAGCCAACAACCTGAAAAAACCCTACAGAATTTATTTTTCTCTCATCTTTTAGAGTAGTTTAAAGTGTTAATTTAACAACAGTAGTTGAAATTTTTTCAGATACAAGTTTAAGTTTTCATGCTTTAAATAATATAAAAGGGTGAAGTCTGAACTACAAATGTTTTTTAATTTAAAGTATTATTTATAAAATTTCCTCCTAACTCGAAAAGGGCATTTGTAATATGATATTTGTTAAAATTAAAATTGATTCACTTTTGCTTATTTATTTTGTATCTTAAATATTCAATGAAACCATAGTCAACTTTTTTTAAAAATGACTTTTTTCTCTTTAGGATGATGATTCACCTAATCCTGAATATGTAAGCTCTCACAGTGATGGAGGAAACAAGAAAAACTGAAAATTAATCCTGGAGACGAGGATATACAATTTTAATTTGAAGAGTTTTTTTTCAGAATGAAAACCACATTCAGTTATCTTGATGAGTGCAGAAGGACGAGAAGAAAGTTATGATGGCTAAAAACAAAGAGCCTCGTCCTCCATCCTATGCTATTAGTGTGGTTGGACTATCTGGAACTGAAAAAGACAAAGGTAATTGTGGAGTTGGAAAGTCATGTTTGTGCAATAGGTTTGTGCGTTCGAAAGCGGATGAATATTATCCTGAGCATACCTCTGTGCTTAGCACAATTGACTTTGGAGGACGAGTTGTTAATAATGATCACTTTTTGTACTGGGGTGACGTAACACAAAGCGGTGAAGACGGAATAGAATGCAAAATTCATGTAATTGAACAGACTGAGTTCATTGATGATCAGACTTTCTTGCCTCATCGGAGTACGAATTTACAACCATATATAAAACGAGCAGCTGCCTCCAAATTGCAGTCAGCAGAAAAATTAATGTACATTTGCACAGATCAGCTAGGCTTGGAGCAAGACTTTGAGCAAAAACAAATGCCTGAAGGGAAACTCAACGTAGATGGCTTTTTGTTGTGCATTGATGTTAGCCAAGGATGCAATAGGAAATTCGATGATCAACTTAAATTTGTGAATAATCTCTATATCCAGCTCTCAAAATCTAAAAAACCTATAATAATAGCAGCAACTAAATGTGATGAATGTGTGGATCACTATCTACGAGAGGTTCAGGCATTTGCTTCAAATAAAAAGAATCTTGTGGTAGTGGAAACATCAGCAAGATTCAATATCAATGTTGAGACATGTTTTACTGCACTGGTACAAATGATGGATAAAACTCGTGGCAAACCTAAAATAATTCCATATCTGGATGCCTATAAGACACAGAGACAACTTGTTGTTACTGCAACAGATAAATTTGAGAAACTTGTGCAAACTGTGAGAGACTATCATGCAACTTGGAAAATTGTTAGTAATAAACTGAAAAATCATCCTGATTATGAGGAGTACATACATTTGGAAGGAACAAAAAAGGCCAAAAATACATTTTCAAAACACATAGAGCAGCTTAAACAGGAACATATAAGAAAAAGAAGAGAAGAATATATTAATACACTACCAAGAGCTTTTAACACATTGCTGTCAAACCTTGATGAGATTGAACACCTGAACTGGTCAGAAGCCCTGAAGTTAATGGAGAAAAGACCAGACTTCCAACTTTGTTTTATTGTGTTAGAAAAAACACCATGGGATGAAACTGACCATATAGACAAAGTGAACGATAGGAGGATACCATTTGACCTTCTCAGTACATTAGAAGCTGAAAAAGTTTATCAAAACCATGTACAGCATCTTATATCTGAGAAGAGGAGGGTTGAAATGAAGGAGAAGTTCAAAAAAACTCTTGAGAAAATACAGTTCATTTCACCTGGGCAGCCATGGGAAGAAGTTATGTGCTTTGTAATGGAGGATGAAGCGTTCAAATATATCACTGAAGTGGACAGTAAAGAAGTATATAGCAGGCATCAGAGGGAAATAGTTGAAAAAGCCAAAGAGGAGTTTCAGGAAATGCTTTTTGAACATTCGGAATTGTTCTATGACCTAGATCTTAATGCAACACCCAGTTCAGATAAAATGAGTGAAATTCATGCAGTTCTGAGTGAAGAGCCTAGATACAAAGCTTTACAGAAACTTGCACCTGATAGAGAATCTCTTCTTCTTAAACACATAGGATTTGTTTATCATCCCACTAAAGAAACTTGTCTCAGTGGCCAAAATTGCATGGACATTAAAGTAGAGCAATTACTTGCCAGTAGTCTTTTGCAGCTTGACCATGGTCGCTTAAATTTGTACCATGATAGAGCCAATATTGATAAAGTTAATCTTTTCATTTTGGGTAAAGATGGTCTTGCACAAGAGTTGGCAAATGAGATTCGGACACAATCCACTGATGATGAATATGCCTTAGATGGAAAAATATATGAACTAGATCTTAGGCCAGTTGATGCAAAGTCACCTTATCTTTTAAGTCAGTTATGGACCTCTACATTTAAACCACATGGATTTTTCTGTGTGTTTAACTCTATTGAATCCCTCAATTTTATTGGAGAATGTATTGGAAAAATAAGGGCTGAAGCATCTCAGATAAGGAGAGACAAGTATATGGCTAGTCTTCCATTTACGTTAATATTGGCTAATCAGAGAGATAGCATTAGCAAAAACCTACCTATTCTGAGACTCCAAGGTCAGCAATTAGCCAATAAGTTGCAGTGTCCTTTTGTAGATGTGCCTGCTGGTACATATCCACGTAAATTTAATGAAGCTCAAATAAAGCAAGCTCTAAGGGGAGTGCTGGAAGCAGTTAAACACAATTTGGATGTTGTAAGCCCAGTTCCCACCATTAAAGATCTGTCAGAAGCTGACTTGAGAATTGTGATGTGTGCCATGTGTGGAGATCCATTTAGTGTGGATCTTATTCTTTCACCCTTCCTTGACTCTCACTCCTGTAGTGCTGCTCAGGCTGGCCAGAATAACTCTTTAATGCTTGATAAAATTATAGGTGAAAAAAGAAGGCGAATACAGATAACAATATTATCATACCATTCTTCAATTGGTGTAAGGAAAGATGAACTAGTTCATGGGTATATACTAGTGTATTCTGCTAAAAGGAAGGCATCCATGGGAATGCTTCGGGCATTTCTTTCAGAAGTACAGGACACTATTCCTGTCCAGTTGGTGGCTGTAACTGATAGCCAGGCAGATTTTTTTGAGAATGAAGCTATCAAGGAATTAATGACTGAAGGAGAACATATAGCAACAGAGATTACTGCTAAATTTACAGCTTTATATTCTTTATCTCAGTATCATCGTCAGACTGAGGTTTTCACATTGTTCTTCAGTGATGTATTAGAAAAGAAAAACATGATTGAAAATTCCTATATGTCTGATAGCACCAGAGAATCAACACATACAAGTGAAGATGTTTTCCTGCAGTCTCCCAGAGGAAATTCTCTTGTGTATAATTACTACCCGGATTCAGAAGATGATACGGAAGCACCACCCCCCTACAGCCCAATTGGAGATGATGTGCAGTTGCTCCCGACACCTAGCGATCGTTCAAAAAATCGATTAGACATGGAAGGAAATGAGTATCCTGTTCATAGCACACCACTCAACTGTCATGACCATGAGCGCAACCACAAAGTACCTCCTCCTATAAAACCCAAGCCGCTTGTACCTAAGGCAAATGTGAAAAAACTGGATCCAAACCTTCTAAAAACAATTGAGGCTGGCATTGGTAAAAACCCAAGGAAACAATCCTCTCGAGTGCCTTTGGCACCACCAGAAGATTCAGACCAATCTGATAATTATGCAGAACCTATTGACACTATTTTTAAACACAGAGGTTTCACTGATGATATCTATGCAGTTCCAGATGATAGTCAGAATCGTATTATTAAAATTCGAAACTCGTTTGTTATAAATGCCCAAGGAGATGAAGAAAATGGATTTTCTGATAGAATATCAAAGAGTCATGGGGAAAGAAGGCCATCAAAATACAAATATAAATCCAAGACACTATTTAGCAAAGCAAAATCTTACTACAGGAGAACACATTCAGATGCAAGTGATGATGAGCCTTTTACCACATCGAAAGCAAAAAGAAAAGGAAGACATCGTGGAAGTGAAGAAGATCCACTTCTGTCTCCAGTTGAAACTTGGAAAGGTGGCATTGATAACCCTGCTATCACTTCAGATCAAGAGTTAGATGACAAAAAAATGAAGAAGAAAACTCACAAAGTAAAAGAAGATAAGAAGGTAAGTTAGTTCAGTTCATTTTGTTAAATGGTGTATAGATGAGTTCCGTTAAGCTAAGTCCCCCCACCCTTTTTTTTAAACTGTTCTTTAAACTAACTTATAAAGCATTAACATTCATTTCTGTGATTAAAAAATGGCACTTTATTTATGAATAGATCTGTTCTTTGTGTATATTCAGAGTTGTATTTGTTTTCTTTTGTGCTAGTTTTTACATATTTTAATCTTGTTGGCACTGCACAGCCAGTTTAATATGAGGGAATGATCTGTTTTTTTTGTTTTTGTTTTCCCCTTATGCATCAGTTGTTTACAAAGTTCTAGACAGGTTCACCTTCACAAACACATGGAAGGCAGCTGGGACACATCCTTTGGCCTCAGATTCTTTATTTTTAGTGATAATGGAAGAGAAGGGGCGGGGGGGGGGAAGCCATCTAGAATTTTGAATCCCAGGTAGAGTTATCAGAGTTAGCATTTAGGAAAAAAATTATTTTTACTTGTAAATTATATACAATTTGCATGGAAACTGGGACTCTAAATATACAATTCTACAATGTTATTTTTAGATATATTCTACGTAGAACTGCACTTAAATTTTTTTAATATTTATTTGCTATGTTCAGAAACATACACAGTTACTCTGCCCACAAGGCTAAGTAGATTTGTGTACAGATATTGCAACTTTTTTTTTTGTTTTTTTTTTTAAAATTGCTCTTACTAGTATGCTTCAATGGTGTGATTGTTTCACATATGCAACCACATGAAGGGTTTCTGTTTTCAGGATCCCTTTTTTAATTTTTTCTCTAGTAGGGATTCCTCTTTGTTTAAAATATCTAATTATATAGAAAGAATTAAAACTTTGTGGCACTTGTATGCCCTCTATAATTTTAACTTACGGTGTCTAAGGTAGTTGTGCTACACTTCAGTCTCACAAGAATGCTTCGGTCAGTGTGCTCCTGGTTTTCACTTAATATGATATCAGAAACATATTTGGTCAATTAGTTGTCATTTTGGTCACTATATAATGTGTAGAGCTTTTGGATGTTGCCTTTTGCAGAATCTTGGAACTTCCCATTAATTTAAGGTTATGTTTGCTGTTCTTGAATAGCATTTAAAAAAATTTTAATGAAAAATTAAAATCCGCATTTTATAAATGGACTACCGTATATACTCGTTCATAAGCTGAAGTTTTTTAGTAAAAAGGGAAGCACCAGAGAAGGAGGTCGGCTTATGAATGAGTAAAGAGAGGGAGAGGTGGGACACAGCCCCTCCCCTCAACAGAGGGGGCAAAGAGAGGCAGCATAGCCAGAAGGGAAGAGGCGGGGCCAGAGCCTCTCCAATTCTGGTCACGCTGCTTTCCCACGGTCTCCGAAGCAGCTTCGGCTCCAGGGCTGGCAGGTGGCAGGCTGCAGCCCTGCTGCTCGGCCCCAACCCCCAGAGCAGGCTGTGGCCACGCCACTGGAGCATACTGCAGGTCTGCCACCCGACCCAGCCGGCTAAAACATGCTGTGGTCGCATCACCCGGTCTGGCCTGCTGGAGCAGGCTGCGGCCGCACTGCTCAGCTTGCCGTAGCAGCTCCAGCCAGGTCAGAGACATTCTCCCCTGGCCCTCCCCAGATAAGGTGGGAAGGGATGGGGAGAGTGTGTGGGGGTCCCGGGCTAGAGGTGGGGTCATTTGGGGGGTGGTCACGGGTTACTCCCCGACACCCAGCTTCTCCCCTTTTCCTTCTCTTCCCCCACCCCCCCCCAAAAAAAATTCTCAACTAGTTGCTGTCCCGGCCCATCAGGGTAAGCAGCTGGTGCGCTGGGACACGTTGTTTACTTCCATGACTGTGGACGCTTGAGGTAAACAACCTCTTGGTCCACAAGCGGCTTATCCTGATGGCCTGGGAGCCAAAGTTTGCCAACCCCTGAATTGTAGACTTGGCTTATCAATGGGTTATAAAAAATTTCCATTTTTACTTATTGATCTTAGGTGGTCGGCTTATAAATGAACTGGCTTATGATTGAGTATATACAGTACTTTCTGAAATACAGTTCAATATGAAGTCACTGCCAATTTCTTGAGACTCCCAAACTGACACGAACAAAGCCTTCATATTTATGAAATATCTTCAACAAAGTTGTGTAGCTACACAAATACTCACTTTGAAGTTATGCTTTTTAACAAAGTTCAGTAATGTTTAAACAATTTTGTAATAAACCTAATTGAGGGGTGCCTATTACTTTGGGTGCAAACAGTCTTGCTGTGTCGAGTTGAAAATGTCCTTTTCTGTACTGCTACTGGCACAAAGTTGCTCTGAAGCTGGCATATATACCTCCAGTAGGATCATTGAAGTCAGGGATTCTCAGACCGAGGGTAGGGGTCATGAGGTTATTATGTGGATGGTCGTGAGCTGTCAGTCTCCGCCCCAAACCCCACTTCACCTCCAGCTTTTATAATTGGGCTAAATATAAAAAAAGTTTTTAATTTATTAGGGAGGGTGCTGTGTGAAAGGGGTCACCAATACAAAAGTTTAAGAGCCACTGATCCAAGTGTAAGAGGATTCTCTGGCAGAGTGGAAGTTCAGTTTGGAAGAGCGTAGTCCTTTCTTCTTTTCCTACATCTCTTAGATGTTATTAATCCTGGGGGGGATTCTGCATCACTGCACATGTGCAGAATTTGTCCCCTGCAGATTTCTTTGCTTCCCTGCAGAAAAGGGAAGCAAAGGGAAACCACAAGAGCAGTCATGCAACTCTCCCCAGCTGTATGTTTTGGGTGACAAGGACAGCCAGCAGAGAGGTAAAATCACTGTGAGATGGGGGATGGGACTAGGGGAGACCCAGCTGCTAGTCCTGGCTAGGCTGGGGAGGAATCTTTGCAAACTCTCTGCCCTCTGCCCACCCTCCCCCCACTTCCTGCACCCATGGCTCCTCAGCTGCAGGAGGAGGGATCACTGTACAGGGAGTTGGTCCCCCATCTCCCTAATCCTGTGTATCCAGATCCCTTCATACCCAGTCCCTCCCACTGAGCCTCACCCCCCTGCACTCAGAGCCCCCCCCCCGATGAGCTCGATTCCCCCTGCACCTGGACCACCACAATGAGCCGCCCATACCTGGATCCCCTCCCCAACGAGCCCCAACCAGCTACACCTGGATCCCCACTCCAGTGAGCCCCACTCCGCCAGTATCTGGATCCACTTACTGAGTTCCCCCACCCAGGGCCCCGAGCTGAGCTCCAGCCCCCTCACACTGACCTCCCTGCTGATCCCCAATCACCTTCACCTGTGCCACCCCCTTGCAGAGTCCCATTACTGTTGCACCCAGAACCACCCCCCCCCACAACAAGCACCTGTGCAGCCAGATGTCCCCTGCACCTGGGTCCCCCACTGAACTGCCCGCACCTAGATTGGATCACACAAACCCTCTCAGTCCACACCTGGATCCCCCCACACTAAGCCCCTACACACTTGGATCCTGCCTTGCTGAGCCTGCCTGCCCACAGCTGGTGCACCTGGAATGGAGGGACAGGGTCCTGGGGTGTTTCTGGGGCAGACCTGGTCCTTGTGCTGTGAGGGTTGGGTGCAGCCTCACCCCTGAGTCTGTGTCCGGGGGGGTGGATGGGGGACAGCACAGTCATCTCCCACCTCTGTGCAGCCAGTGTCCTATGCTCCCCAATGCCATGCTGGAACTTCCACATTTAGTTGACAAATAAAATTTTTAGAATTTTAAAATATTGTGCACAGAATTTTTAAATATAATAAATATAAAACTGTTATTGCTTTTTTGTTTAGAGGCTTTTAAACTTTTTTCCCCTTCAACCATGAAAGGACTGCTATTACAGATTGACTGTTAGAGGGGTGTATATACAGGCTTCTTAAATTTGTTAATCAGTCTCAATTGTTCAGCTGTAGGAGGTGTACAGGACAGTTGGCTGCCTTTCTCAGCAAGTGACTATTTCATCTATTACTTATGGTACAATGTTTTTATTTTTTGTAATAGAAATTACTAGACATACTTTGTGGAATGTTCTGTTATGTTTCAGATAGATTTGTGGCCAATGTGTTCATAAAACTTTTTGGAAACTTCCGGCTTGCTTGCTGTAAGTATGTAAAGAAAATGAACATTAAACAAACTATGCGTGGACTGATGTCCTCACTTTCTCTGTTGGTGTCACGAACACCTACCATTCTATAGTTAGTTAGAAATTCCAGGTAAGATGCCTTTAGAATCTGCTGACTACTCAGTTTAAATAGTACTTGTTGAAACACACTCTCCTTTTCTGGCTAAGGGAGTGAAAGTCTTGGTATTTAATCTGATTCTTTTGTATAGCACTCCAGAGGACTCTTTGCATAGAAGATTGTGGAAAGTTTTTAGGTTTTTTAATCTTCTGTCTGCTATGAATCAAAGTAGTTATGTATCTGAAGGCAGAATTTTCCACTACAGAAGCCCCCCCGACTTACACAGTCGTTCCATTTCAGAAAGCCTTGCATAACTCGAATTTTGCGTAAGTTGGAAACGTATACCCATACATTATGCAAATATTTCCTCAACTCGAAAATCATATTTCTGGCTTATTCATAGATTCTAGGACTGGAAGGGACCTCGAGAGGTCATTGAGTCCAGTCCCTTGCTCTCATGGCAGGACCATATACTGTCTAGACCATCCCTGATAGACATTTATCTAACCTATTCGTAATTATCTCCAGAGATGGAGATTCCACAACCTCCCTAGGCAATTTATTCCAGTGTTTAACCACCCTGACAGTTAGGAACTTTTTCCTAATGTCCAACCTAAACCTCCCTTGCTGCAGTTTAAAGCCATTGCTTCTTGTTCTATCTTTAGAGGCTAAGGTGAACACGTTTTCTCCCTCCTCCTGATGACACCCTTTTAGATTCCTGAAAACTGCTATCATGTCCCCCTCTCAGTCTTCTCTTTTCCAAACTAACTAAACCCAATTCTTTGAGCCTTCCTTCATAGGTCATGTTCTCAAGACCTTTAATCATTCTTGTTGCTCTTCTCTGGACCCTCTCCAATTTCTCCACATCTTTCTTGAAATGCGGTGCCCAGAACTGGACACAATACTCCAATTGAGGCCTAACCAGTGCAGAGTAGAGCGGAAGAATGACTTCTCGTATCTTGCTCACAACACACCTGTTAATGCATCCGAGAATCACGTTTGTTTTTTTGCAACAGCATCA
Organism: Gopherus flavomarginatus; assembly: GCF_025201925.1. Classification (NCBI taxonomy): domain Eukaryota; kingdom Metazoa; phylum Chordata; order Testudines; family Testudinidae; genus Gopherus; species Gopherus flavomarginatus. The sequence goes on from NC_066621.1 coordinate 110,882,505, forward strand.
CACTGTTAGCTCATATTTAGCTTGTGGTCCACTATAACCCTTAGATCCCTTTCTGCCATACTTCTTCCTTGCAGTCTCTTTCCATTTTGTATATGTGAAACTGATTGTTCCTTCCTAAGTGGAGCACTTTGCATTTGTCTTTGTTAAACTTCATCCTGTTTACCTCAGACCATTTCTCCAATTTGTCCAGATCATTTTGAATTATGACCCTGTCCTCCAAAGCAGTTGCAGTCCCTCCCAGTTTGATATCCTCTGCAAACTTAATAAGCGTACTTTCTATGCCAATATCTAAGTCATTGATGAAGATATTGAACAGAGCCAGTCCCAAAAGAGACCCCTGCGGAACCGCACTTGTTATATCTTTCCAGCAGGATTAGGAACCATTAAGAACTACACTCTGAGTACGGTTATCCAGCCAGTTAGACACCCATCTTATAGTAGCCCCATCTAAATTGTATTTGCCTAGTTTATCAATAAGAATATCATGCGAGACCGGATCAAATGCCTTACTAAAGTCTAGGTATACCACATCCACTGCTTCTCCCTTATCCACAAGACTCGTTATCCTATCAAAGAAAACTTACCAGATTTGTTTGACATGATTTGTCCTTTACAAATCCATGCTGGCTATTCCCTATCACCTTACCACTGTGACAAAGTTCCTCCTCTGCCTTGGTGGGTCCTGCGCTTATTGGCAGATTTGCTCACCTCAGTGATCTTCCCCACAGTCTGGGTCAACTCCTCCTGTGTCTGGTCAGGAGTTGGGAGGTTTGGGGGGAACTCAGGACCGCCCTCTACTCCGGGTTCCAGCCCAGGGCCCTGTGAATTGCAGCTGTCTATAGTGCCTCCTGTAACAGCTGTATGACAGCTACAACTCCCTGGGTTACTTCCCCATGGTCTCCTCCAAACACCTTCTTTATCCTCACCACAGGACCTTCCCCCTGGTGTCTGATAATGCTTCTACTCCTTAGTCCTCCAGCAGCACACCCTCTCACTCTCAGCTTCTTGCACCTCTTGCTCCCAGCTCCTCACACACACTTCCTCTCCTCTGGCTCCCCCTCACCTGACTGGAGTGAGCTCCATTTTAAACCCAGGTGCCCTGATTAGCCTGCCTTGATTGGCTCTAGGTGTTCTGATCAGTGTGTCTGCCTTAATTGGTTCTAGCAGTTTCCTGATTACTCTAGTACAGCCCCTGCTCTGGTCACTCAGGGAACAGAAAACTACTCATCCAGTGACCAGTATATTTGCCCTCTACCAGACTCAGGTACCCCACTGGTTTGGACCTGTCACACCACCTTCCAAGTGTTTGCAGATGATTTCCTTAATTACTTGCTCCATTATCTTCCCTGGCACAGAAGTTAAACTAACTGGTCTGTAGTTTCTTGGGTTGTTTTTATTTCCCTTTTTATAGATGGGCACTATATTTTTCCCTTTTCCAGTCTTTTTCCGTAAGTGTGAATTTGCGTAAGTCAGGTCTTGCCTAACTGGGACCAGATGGCATTCATCCAAGAGTTTTGAAAGAACTCAAATGTGAAATTGCACAGCTACTAACTATGGTTTGTAACCTGTCCTTTAAACCAGCTTCTGTACCCATTGACTGAAAGATAGCTAATATAACACCAATATTTTAAAAGGGTTCTAGAGGTGATCCTGGCAATTACAGACCGGTAAGTCTAACATCAGTACCCAGCAAATTAGTTGAAACAATCATAAAGAATAAAATTGTCAGATACATAGAAGAACATAAATTGTTGGGTAAAAGTCAACATGGTTTCTGTAAAGGGAAATCATGTCTTACTAATCTATTAGAATTCTCTGAAGGGGTCAACAAACATGTGGACAAGGGGGATCCAATGGACATAGTTTACTTAGATTTCCAGAAAGTTCACCAAGGTCCCTCACCAAAAGCTCTTAAGGTAAATTAAGTTGTTATGGGATAAGAGGGAAGATCCTTTCATAGATTAAGAACTGGTTAAAAGACAGGGAACAAAGGGTAGGAATAAATGGTAAATGTTCAGAATGGAGAGGGGTAAGTAGTGGTATTCCCCAAGGATCAGTCCTAGGACCAGTCCTATTCAACTTATTCATAAATGATCTGGAGAAAGGGGTAAAAAGTGAGGTGGCAAAGTTCACAGACGATAGTAAACTGCTCAAGATGGTTGAAACCAAAGCAGACTGTGAAGAACTTCAAAAAGATCTCACAAAACTAAATGATTAGGCAACAAAATGGCAAATGAAATTTCATGTGGATAAATGTAAAGTAATGCACATTGGGAAAAATAACCCCAACTATACATACAATATGATGGGGGCTAATTTAGCCACAACTACTCAGGAAAGAGATCTTGGAGTCATCGTAGATAGTTCTCTGAAGACGTCATCGTGGATAGTTCTCTGAAGACGTCCACACAGTGTGTAGTGGCAGTCAGAAAAGCAAACAGGATGTTAGGAATCATTAAAAAGGCGATAGAGACGGAGAATATCTTATTGCCCTTATATAAATCCATGGTACGCCCACATCTTTAATACTGTGTACAGATGTGGTCTCCTCATCACAAACAAGATATACTGAAATTAGAAAAGGTCAGAGAAGGGCAACTAAAATGATTAGGCGTTTGGAAGGGGTCCCATATGAGGAGAGATTGAAGAGGCTAGGACTTTTCAGCTTGGAAAAGAGGAGACTAAGGGGGGGTATGATAGAGGTGTATATAAAATCATGAATGATATGGAGAAAGTGAATAAGGAAAAGTTATGTACTTGTTCCCATAATATAGGAACTAGAGGCCACCAAATGAAATTAATGGGCAGCAGCTTTAAAACAAAAAACTTCTTCACACAACGCGCAGTCAACTTGTGGAACTCCTTGCCTGAGGAGGTTGTGAAGGCTAGGACTATAACAGGGTTTAAAAGAGAACTGGATAAATTCATGGTGGTGAAGTCCATTAATGGCTATTAGCCACGATGGATAAGGAATGGTGTCCCTACCCTCTGTTTGTCAGGAGAGAGATCACTTGGTCGTTACCTGTCAGGTTCACTCCCTCTGGGGCGCCAGGCATTGGCCACTGTCGGTAGACAGGATACTGGGCTGGATGGACCTTTGATCTGACTCAGTACGGCAATTCTTATGTTCTTAAACATATATAAGAATTGTCCAAAGGCTAAAAGATTGATAGAGTTTTTTTTTTTTCGGGTGCCAACGAGTTGCGGATGACCATATTTTTAAACCAGGCTGCTACAGGAGGATATTCATGCATGTCTGACTCCTACCACTCAACAAAATGTATAAAACTTCTGTAAGTGATGTTGAAGTTAAAATTATAGTAAGCAGATGGGCAGATCTCTCTTTTGGGCATATGTTTCAGGAAAACATTTACATTCCAATACTTGTTTAAAATGTATTGTTTGTAATTGACTTAAATTCCCCTTTCTTCAATCATGATTAAAACATAATAGCATTATTATTAAATGTTTCTATAAATGTGGCTGAAGATTTGTGCCCTTTTTTGAAAAGAAATATTAAATGGACCCTGTTGGGATTTAACGTGGGGAAACTGAGTCCAGCCAATTTAGGCTTAATGAATTTCTGCCTTTATTTATACAATTTCAGACAGAATTGTCACTTGTACTGTCTGAACATATATTTATATGGGTATGGGTCCCAATTTACCACATTTCAGGGCACCTGGAAGTTCTCCTATACTCTGTCACCTCCTCTGATCTCTCTCTGTTCCTTCAGTTTCTGGTCTGCTGTTTCTCCAATTTGGGCCTTGTTGACTTCAGTATATTTATGCATTTCCTCATTACATATTTGTTAACCTTTCTCCAATCAATTTCAAGCACATTAAGCAAGTGTTTTAGGTCATACATGCACAAGCTTCAATTTACACAACTTTTGCTGTTTAATTTCCATGTCATCATGTTTCAGTGTCATCCTTGCCCTGGATTTTCCAATGAAAAGGAGGCTTCTTGTCATTATAGGTTTGTATATTTTTACCTCAGAACTTCCAGCACAACGTGATACCTTTGTCCTGTCAATAATAACATAATTTTAAGCAAATCTGTATGAGAGGACGAGAACTGGCAAAACCACACTCATGCTAGTAAGACCTTGACTTACGTGTTACCTTATCTAAATTCATTCACTATTCATAATTATAAATATAACTCTTAATCTTACCATTTATCTATTCCATATTATAAGTCACAAACAGTATATGTGTGTCATTGTACTCCTACCCATGAATCTACTTGGTGGGGGGGACCTTTTAATATCACCACCAGTTTTTTGTCTTCTGCAAACGTATTTGGGGGACTTTTGTCTCTCAAAGTCCAAACCTTACATTTGTGAATATGTGAAAAATTGATTTGCTTTTCTCTACTCCTTCAACTTCCCCTCCCCCTTTCATCTGTGTGTGAGAGAGAGTAAGAGTGAGAGAGAGGAAAAATTAATGGAGCTGAACCCCCCAAAGGTGAAGAACCTCAGGAGGAGCAGAGGTACATTGATGAGCAAGAGGAAGATGCAAGCCTGGGAGGTGCATACATTGATAGGCTGGGAGACAGATAGATATGATGCCGGGGACAGCACAGAAATCATTAAAATTTTGGGATTTGGAGAGAAGTAGGAAGATCCACATCATCAGGCAGCCAGGGAGAGCTCTTGCAGCAGGGGCCAAAATCACCTTTCTCTACAAATTGAGAGAGCTGGCCACACTGGTTTGCCACACACGCATTCAGGGTGGCCAGGGGGAGTTCAGAAATGAAAAAATTGTCCTGTACTTTTTGGTGTATTAAAAATTTGGTTTTGGGGCCAGTCGTGATTTTGTGGTTTAATTCATGATTTTAGAACTTTTGGGGGTTGGCAAAACTGAGGACTTTTCTTGCAGTAGCTCCTCCTGGCTACCAAGGGCTGGCTGTGTACCGCTGAACAGAAAAACGAGGAGCAGGAAAACTTTCCTGTGTACTGAATGCCCCTCTCTTCCACCTCCCACCTGGGAAAAAAATTTTTTTTACCCAGGCACCATGCAGTAGAGGATAACTTGCTTGATGAATGCAATGGGAGGGCAGGGACTAGCTGGAATAGACAGGAACAGACTAAAAACACGTGGTAAGAGGGCAGGAGGCATGTGCATGTCGATAGGAGCGGGGAAGGGACAGGAGTAGTGTTTATGTGGATAGGAGCTTGGAAGGTGGAGGGGGTGAGGCAGGAGTCTGTCAGGGGAAATAGGGCAGATGAAGGCAGGGAGTATCCATGAAGGGGAAGTGCAGAAGTGTGTCTAACTCCTAGAAAACATTCTCCTCCAGAACTTTGAATTTAATCCAGGGTCTTGGAGTCTCAGTAGTCCTCTGCTGTCTTCCAAATAGCTGTGAAACGCACTGGCAAAATGTCTTTTCCCTTTATGGTTTCTATTCTGCATAGAGGTTAACTGCTATCAGTTACTCAGTTAACTCAAGTAGTTTGTGTGAATTGTGCTCTGGCTCTCACGGTTCCAACTCTTCTAATGAGCTGTCTGGTGGTCATAATGGTTCCACATGTTATTCCTGTGAGGTGGTTTTTTTTTTTTTCCCAATAGACTTTTTTAAAAAATTAGGAAATTGCCTTTAAAATACCTTAAGAGAATATTACAGTTACAAAGTCAAGTGCTCAAAAACAAAGACATTTCAGTATTGGGGTACACACTGGTATGCCTGCAGCTTTTAATCTTATTGGCAGTTGGTCAGCTTTCATGTGAGTGCAGCATGGTCTTTCTCCTGCAGGAGCTTCAGGATCAGGAAGTACCCACACTGCCAAGTCCTCTCAAAGCCAAACATCCCAAGTCCCTTATGCCTGAACTATAAGTGAAGCATATACTTAGAGGGATCTCTGGGGAAAGGAGTTGATGAGGGTGACAACTACCCCTGAGAAAAAAACACTTTTTTAAAATCCTTCTTAGCTTTTTCTCTTGCCCTGTCCCATTGCCAACAGGCCTCTGGAGTGGCTGTGCACAGAATATGGCACTTGTGTGCTGGCACGGCTTTGCGTCAGTTTCCTCACCTGTCCTGCTCAAATTGCTGTCATGATGGTAAGATGCACCAGCACTGCTTCATTTCTTCTCCTTGCCTCCTCAGGAAAACACCAAGAGAAGAACTTAACACATTTATCCATCCTCACTGTAGTGTGTGACTGCTTCTCCACCATTAAAGAATTTTATCCCTCACAACACTCATGTGAGGTAGGGAGGGTATTGTTCTTGTGTACATTGGTCTAATCCAGTCTCATCAGAAGGAGAAGCCCTGCAGTAGGCAAAGGGGTAATAACTTACAAATACTCAGCTTTGGGGGGAAGCAGTTACTTTTAATAATCTGTTATTTGCAATCCAGTTTTGAAGGTAGACATTTCTATTTGTCGTTTTTTTTTTCCCATTGGTGAGGAGGATGCTGCAGTGTTTTATCTGTGCAACAGATATGTTTCACACCAAGGAAAATATCCTCCTGTAAACATGAGATTGAAGAAACTGTGTGAAATTTCAGAAGAAATAACTTCTAAAGAAATTCTGTCTTTAAATATCCTAATAGGTCCTTGTGTCTTGCAAGATGCTGATTTAGTAAGGAGTTTTTTCCTAATATAAAATCTTGGATTATATGCTGTACTCTAAATATTAATTCAGGTGATAATCTTTTGGACATATCAGCAGAACTGTAATTATGGTCAGTAGTTTGAATAACATTTTATTAAAAAGTTGCTTAACATTTAAAAGCTTGCTTTTGTAGTTTTTAGATGGCCTCCAACTCACTACTCTTGTACTATTTTCTAAGTGTTGACTGTTGATTGCATCTTTTTGTTGACACATACTTGACTCTGATCTTCATTCAGGTTGACATTTTTGTATGTATATACCTTGTAAATGATATGTAATTTATTTCTGGTGTCTAGTTTAGTTTAATTTCCACATTTAGGTGCTGATTATACAAGTGAAATGTAAAAAATAAGTGGATCTGTAGCTGCAAACAGTCCAGTAGTACTACATTTTTTGACAGATAAAATGTTTCATATCAGGATTATTTTTCCTCAGTTGTTTAGTAGCTGAAACATGAATTCCATTATAGAAAGCTCCTGCACATGCTAATATTAAAAGACTTGGACATGAATTCAGCTATTTTCTCTTTAGTTTTCACCCAATGCAAACCTTTTTTAAGACAAAATCACAAGCCTAATGGCAAAACTTTTAATAATAAGCCCCAATGAATGGGTCCTAGATGCCAAGCTGATGCTACACTGTACTTTTATTTTACATTTGTTGTGGGATATTTTGTGTGTGTGTGTGTGTGTGTGTGTGTAAGTAAAATAACTAGTGTGCAGAATGCAGTATCCTTAATATAAAACATACTGAAGCAACTTGGTTCTCAAAAGATGCAGAAATATCCTTACCTCTTTTGTTGTCAATGTGAATCTTTTACATCTGTTTTTGTGTGTACAGAATCATAACTCACTTCTGTAGATTTGTTGTGAAAGTAGCATCATTATAATTTCACTTTGTATGGTGTTAACATGTTAATTAGTTTAAATACAGAAGAAAAAGTGTCATTGCGACTCTAGATAAATAGTCTTTTATATTCCTGAGGCTGCATATTTGTTGCTTGTGTGTGTGTGTGTGGTTTTTGTTTTTGTTATCATCCTGTTTGCTTTCTGGTGCAGATATGACCAATCATTTCCATTATGTCACTGCTTTTTTTACTTAAAGCACACTATTTTAAATATATTTTTACTTAAGTTTTGCCATTAAGGAAAACTCACATACTGTAGTTGTGATCTTAATTGGGGGTTTGTATTGTGAATGTTTGTTTTATTACACTGCTTAATAACGATATTTTTGGAGTAACTTTGGTATGTTTTGTTGTAGCAGAAAAAGAAAACTAAGGCATTCAATCCTCCAACCCGTAGAAACTGGGAAAGTAATTACTTTGGGATGCCCCTACAGGATCTGGTTACACCTGAGAAGCCCATACCACTGTTTGTTGAAAAATGTGTGGAATTTATTGAAGATACAGGTAGGATAGAAGTATGGTTGGAAGAAAGATATTTTTACCCTTTTCTTCAGTGAGGAATGTATGTCTTTTTTCTTTAGTTGCGAAATTGATTTTATAATTTTACTTTGACGTACAAGTAAATATTTGTACAATTTTAAGATTTTATTTTACTGTAAGGTAAAAATATGCTTCAGGAAGATTGAATATGTTTAGACCATATGCTTAAAATGATTGGTTTTATGGGTATTTACACACACAATTTTTAAATATAGCCACTGCAGCTCTTTAAATAAGCGGCTAGCTTAATTTTTAATGTAAGTAGAATTATTTAGAACTTTAACACAATGACACCATGATTGTCACTAATATATTTTGCATAATCATATATAAAAAAACCTCAATCCACATTTTTCAAGTGGTGAAAACAATTTCTTGATTTAATGTGAGTGCAATTTGTTCAATAAAATCCTTTCTACCAACTTAAATTTTCTTTTTAAATTGACAAAATAATGCTTTTTAGTGGTTCTCTTATGATAATTAACACTTTTAATGTAGAAATTACTGTTCATGCAGTACATTGAAAGAAAAATAATTTGATTGTGTAGTCCAGTTTAACTCTTCTGAGGATTCTCTAATAGTGAAAAATATTTGAAAACAGCATATGCATGCACACTGTCTAATACAGCGTAACACATATTCTTAATCTGTTTTGTATTTTTGTTACGCCAGTGAAAGTATCCTACTAAGATGTTACTGTTCATGTTGGCCAGCATTCTTACCCTCTGTAGCATCCCAATGATCTCAATGGTTGTAGGGAGACAAAGTATATCTATTGCTAGTAAAATATAACTGGATATTTTTATCAGTAATACAAATGCTGTTTGGTATGTGCTATTGTAATGTTTCCAAGAGAGCTCCTACAGGTGATATGACTAATAGTCATTGCCATGGGGAAGTTCGAACTGTCGTATGTGGCACTGATATGATGTCCATACAGTAGATGAACTGATCAGGCATTGACCTTTTGTAGGATCAGAGAATTAAGAAAATGAATTGTCTGTCTCTAACACTTTTCTTTCATGACTTCCCTGCCTGAAGGCAGGAGCTGGTGTTTGACCCTCCCCCACACCCCCAAAAAAAGAGAGAGAGAGAAGGAACTGTATACAGTAATCTACTTGATAATGGCTTGCAAATGTTACCAGAGTATGGCAGATGAATATGTTCATTGGTGGTGAATCCGTTGCCCAAATCAAAAATGTTCTCTTAAAAATGGGAATAAAATGTTCTAAGTTAAAATAACTTTTATCAACACACATTTTGGAAGAATAAATTAACTTTTAGAAAGTCTACAGATAGATAATATGCAATATTATCTAAATAAACTCTTGCATATTCATAGGTCTTTTAGCTGTCAAATGATAAATTAGACATTTAATTTTGTGAGAGCACTTTCAATTATCTGAGAAAAGTTAATTTTGAATCCTATATTAACCTTGGAATTTTACAGGTGACTGCTTGTTGAACGCCACAGGGTGTCCATGGAGACACAGAGCATCACCAATCACTTGGTATTTCTTGCAGCTGACCTTATCTGTCTTGTGCTCTCTTTCTGCATTTTTCAGAGATACTACTGTTGTATCTTTCAAAGACTTGATTACAAAATTAGCTTTGTCAAATCCTTTTAAGACCTGCATCAAATGCTCAGCAGTCAGTTCATCAGAAGTGTACAGTTTATCTCCAACCATCATTGGTATGATGGCCATGGCATCGCTGATGTATGCTGTGAATTTTTTTTCTTGTTTTTAGCTCATGGATTCTTTCAGCTTGAGCTCCTAGTTGATGCCCTAATTAAGTTTTGTCTGACATAATCACCCAACAGGACTATGTGCATAAGAACAGTTCCCATTGAAACATCTTTGTCTTGCCAAGGACAGGGCTCTGTGGCACAATTTCTGGACTGATAGCTACTGTGATTCTTATTCTTCTTTCCTTACCAGACTTCAAATGTGGTGGTCTTGGCCATGTCAGCAAATGTTTTGATGCCAGTTTTCTTGACTGAGCTGAAGAAGCTAGCTGTCCCATCAGAATCAAGTGTACTGCTCACCAATCTCTCCATTTGTTCTTCACCAACATCTGCTATTGTCAGTAAAGTCTCTTGTGTATCTGATGTCACATGCAGTCTGGTAGATATGCTGATATTCACCTCTAGATGTGATTCAGGATCAATGGGTTTGTCAGATTATTAATGACATGGTTTGTAGGAGCTGTAACATGCTTTACATCCCACTTCAGTTCAGAGGTGAGGTCTTGTTTGTGAACTTTGTCTTCACTACTTTTTGTTGGGCCACTTCTTTCTCTATTACAAATAGCTTTTGCATATTCATACTATAAAGCTTTGTATTGTCATGCATAACACTAATATTGACCTGTGTATAAGTGACACAGAATTAAAAAGCTAATCTCTAGAGTACTTCAAAAGCTAGTAGTGCATGCACAGGCTATTACAAATTAAAACCTTCTTCTAAGGCTATGTCTACACTACTACGGTAAGTCGACCTATACTGTGCAACTCCAGCTACGTGAATAACATAACTGGAATCAATGTACCTTAGGTTGAGTTACTGCGGAGTCTACATCACAGGGGGTTGACTGGAGAAAATCTCTCGTCGACTTCCCTTACCCTTCTCGTTGGGGGTAGAGTACAGGGGTCAACTGGAGACTGATCTTCAGTCAATTTGGTGGGTCTTTACTAGACCTGCTAAATCAATGGCCGGTGGATCGATCTCAGAGTGTTGATCCCTGCCATAGCGTAGACCTGCCCTAAGAAGACTAGCGGCTGCATTTATGAACAAAAGCTTGCAAATGGAGAAGCATTATGTTAGGAATTCACATACATAATATCTACTCACTGTGCTGTGCAAGCCATGAGAACACATACTCCTGGTGCATAACCTTTAGTTTGAGACTGATATGGGCAGCAGTGTTCAGCTGAAAATAGAGAAAACTGTTATCACTTGTGAAATACTTCAACAATTAAGAATATGCAATGTGAAAATATTTCACGTTAGTATGTTGCAAAAGGTTATTTGCTATTTTTGACACATGCTAAAGAGTTTAATCATTTCGGGAGGGCAGGGAGGGAAACCCTTGACCATTCAAAATCACTAAAATCTCTTAATACTTTGTCATTTGGTAGCTTTGACCTATAAATACCACATTAAGGTGTTGAGATTAATGTAATCTCTAATAACTATAGTCAGTAGTCATGTTGCAATGTTTTTGGAACTGTGCAAAAAAAAAAAAAGGGACATTTTTTTAATTTTGGGTACCATAGTTTTACCTCGTCTACAGACTTATGGCACCACTTGGCAGCTCAACATCAGATCTCATCTAAACATACTAAAATAAACTTTCAAATCCTATATGAAGTGGGTGTGTGTATGGTGGGTATATTAAACTCCAAAAATATGGTCCTTTTTGGAGAATTGCCACACTTCTACTGAGGTAAGGAAGGGACTTGGCATGTTACGGTCCTGCAGTTTTCTCTACATAGGCTAAAAATTCAAGGACATCCCACTCTCTCAAAGTTCTGGACAGTGGGCATGTTAGCTTAACTGAAGCTGCATTTAGCAGAAAAGTGTAGTCTAGTGTACTATCTCTAAGGTGGAAACAGATGTAAATTGTATGTATAGTTCTCAACATATTTATCTCTCACACTTACTAGGCAGTGTGCTAAAATTATGCTCTCCTTATTAACCTTCCTTTGTCCTTCCCTTATCTGTGTTTATCTGAGAATCTCATCAGATCTAATTTATCCTGGGCTAAAACTGTTGTATTATAAGAAACGGTAGCTGTCAAAGTGGAGGAGAAAATTCTTAACATCTTCATTGGAGAACTGCAAATTCATAGTTTCTGTATTAGAGTTCACTGTTACACATGTTCACGTTGACTTCTTGTTATAATTACAGTATTCTTAGATGTGAAAATTTTTAAACTAGTGGCCTCTCCAGGAAAAGGACCTCTTCTTTACTGCCAGTGGTTGACAGGTCTGATTCTCTCCTCAAATCGGCACGTAGGCTGAAAATTGACTGGAAGGATTAGTAGACCTTTCTACTTAAAGGAAGCTTTTACGTAAAAATGGATTTCTTTTCGTAACATTTACAGTTGCCAAAAGTTGAGGGTACTATTGCAGGAAAACTTGGATTAAGTGAGTTTTGCATTTAGCTCTGAATTCTGCTAATGCTGGTCATTCTTATTTCATCTGGCAGTCAGTTCCATTGTCTTTGGCTCCCATGAAAGTTCTGTTTCTTGCAGTCATAAATTTGCCATATTGATCAACAGTTTCATTGTTCCAGTGTAGCTGTCATGGGAGGTTATCATGGACAGAGAAGCATTCTGTCTCGTAGGACTCTGAAAATCTTGACAATAGCCTTGAACTAGTCTGTGTCGCTGGGGAGTCAGTGCAAAAACTGGCAAGTTGAGGTAATGTATTCCTGGCAATCTGTGTTTCTGAGCAGGCAGGGTGCTCTGTTCTGAATCAGTGGGAGCTTTCTCAGGTATGGGACTTCATTCCTAATACAGAATTACAAGAATTGGTTAGGTTTTCCCCCATATAAATTCTGCAATACAATTTTATATTGTCAATACAAAAGTAGGTGGAATATTGAACAATTTAGGAAAAGCATATTAAACTTGATATAACACAATAAAAACAAGTACTATTTGGATTATACTCCTTTGTTTATTCAGTTAAAAATCTTTATTTTAAATTTTATTTGAGGCTGATCCAGAATTTTCAATGTACTGCTCCAAATGTGCCACGAAGCAGATGATTTTGCTTCATAGTACCTTGCGCATTGCTTAAGAGTCCTGCGTGCCAACCCCAACTGAGAGACTTCCTGCCCCAGATATATCAGGATGCACCAGTCTTCCAGTGTGGATCATGACACTATTGTATATTCTTTGTATGACAGCAATGCCTAGCAGCCCTAACTGGCATTGTCACACTAGATGTAATCTCTGGACCAAGAAACTTATTGTTTATATAGACAAGACAAAGAGTGGGAGAAAAGTATGATTACCCCATTTTACAGATTGGGAACTGAGGTGCACAGAGATTGACATGTTGAAGGTCACAGGAAATCTGTAGTGGATGTGGAAAATTAACCCAGAATTTTCTGAGTAATAGTCCAGTGCTTTTAATCTCAAGGCTGTATCATTTGTCTCGTTGAGGAAGGAAAAGTTTGTCTGATTCAGCTGGTGTTATACAATTGTTGGGTTTGATAGCTGTAACAGTTTTTGGAGTTATGGGCATAGTTACCTATATGGCAGTCTCAGTGGTCCCATGCTGCACGGCTTTCATGTTGCAGTTATGTAATTGAACTAGAATAATATAAATACATTCAACTGAAGGCTAAGATACTAAAATCCATTTGGCCATATGTGAATTTAATTGGCATTAGTAGGAAAACTGCCTTTCTTTCATTTTCAGAGGTGTGGAAGCATACCCATGACCTCTTCCTCCCCTCAACTGTTCGGCATACCACTAACAGATATTTGTCAGCTGTTATATGTTGTTCTTGTTTAATTCTGTTTTCCTCCTTAGTCTCTTTAGGTTCAGACTTCCAAGTACAGAACATATTTAATATCAGTGTTGAGGAGTCCTAGTTTTTCACTGAGCTTTTGAAATGACTGAAGAGAGATTGAAAATAGCCAGGGTGGATTTGATTTAAATCACTAGTCAGGAAGACTCGATTTAATCATGGATATTGACATAAAAGTGCATTCTTGTTGATTGTTATAACCTTAATACATATTCTTCACAACTCAGAGATAGATGTAGGTTTCATTTTTAGAAGGTACACACTATACATTTTTAAAGTGATTTATTTTGAAAACTTTTCAGTTTAATTTTACAGCAATCATTCATTTTCTGATATCGGTTATTTCATTTTCCAAAGGTAATTGAAGCAGATATTTATGAAGTCATTGGGAGGTGAACTATCTCCAATTCAACAGGTTAATAATTAATATTTGGAGGATTTTCTTGTCATGCTGTATTAGGAGGAGAACATCACCAGACAGACATTTAAATTTTTTTATTTAACTAAAACAACAATATTAAGTATTCTGGATTTTTTTCCTTCAACAGCAAACATATAATATTTTAACAAAACAAGCATATGAATTTTTGAATTTAGTTAAACATTGAAGTTTTTTAAAATCAGATTTGTTTTTCTTGTTTTAACTAAAATAATTAAATGAAATATTTAAAAAATAAACAAATTAAATCGACTGTCAGCCAGGTCAACATGAGAAACTTAAAATATTGGCTTCTGCAGCTAACTCAGTCGTCTTCACCTTCATTTTCCTATTTGTTCATAATCTGGAAAAGGAAAAACAAACTTTCCTGCTTTTTCAGGTCCTAAACTATTTCTCCATTTGGAATGAATTAGTCCAAAGGAAGAAAATATTTTTTCTACACCAGCGGAAGAAGCTACTGCTGTTAAAAATGAGATTATCACTTCAACAGTCTCTGAATCCAAATGCTTAAGTGACTTCCACCAGTTCGCTGGCATGACTTTCTTTAAAACGTCATCAGCAAACGTGTTTCTTGAATGGTTCACCCTTAGCTCTGAAGTTTATTATAGTTGGCATTATGGAGGGATGATTGCTGGATGTCCATGTCATAGCCAACTCCTCTTCTTCAGCAGCTAAGGTTTGACCGTGGTACGGAGTATTGAGAATATTTGCAAGAAAATGAGCTGGAGATAGTGCTTGTCCCATTTATTTTTTAATGCTTGTAATTTTAACTCTGTCATTGCATAATTCTCTTTTTAAGATCTCACTCAGTTCCTTGCAAATTTCAACAGCATCAACAATAAAACAGCTATTTGCCTGCATTTTGTTCAAGGCTACAGAAATGGGTTTCTCAGGATACTCACCACGTGTTCAACATTTCTCTTAAGCCCAATATTGAGAACTTTGGCTGTGACAGTGCAATCTATTTTTTCATCATTTTGTTCACAAACTCTCATCAGATTAGGCCAGTTCTTGATGTAGTGCGCAAAACAGTCTACTACTAAATTCCATTGCAAATCTTGTGGGAACGTTAGCTTGGTTTTTTCAGAGCAGCTGCTGCAAAGTGGTTGTTATGAAAGTATTTTGCAATTTCAACAACATTAGCCTTTATTTCTGGAACACTGAAGTCTTTTGGCTAGGAGGTACATCAAATGAGCACTGCAACTGTATGTTACTAGCTTGGGACTCTCTTCTAAAGAATTTATTCTCATCTTGGATACATTTGCAGCATTGTCTGTGACCAAGCTGCGTACTAGACATTTGAATTTTTTTCACAGTTATAGCTTTAATAGCTGCTACTTGTAAGTATTCTGCTGTGTGTTGTGCATTTCCTGATGTATCAATTGTTTCTGTGATGAAAACATTCCCTTCTTCTGTTGTCACACAAGCAAATACGACAGGATCATTGTGGATATTGCTCCCCCCATCAAGATTCAGGTTAGCAATTTTACCTTCTAGACCTTTTGCACATAGCTCAGTTTCTCTTTCATACAATTCATCCAGCAATTTGCCTGCAACATCTGCTCTGTTGCATGGACTGTATCCTGGTCTTAATGACTGAACCATGTTAATGAAGCGTGGGTTCTCAATCATATGGAAAGGAGAGTTTGTTGCATAAACAAACCGGACAATTTTTTAATCAATTACCTCTTCTGTAATCTGCTAGTTCTTATCACAAATTTATCTATGGTTGTTTCTGGATGATGGAGGTTTTTTTCCCTTTTGCTACAGGTGATATACTATGGCTTTGTGACATACATGATGTGACTGAAACACTATCATTGGCAGATAACTCTGAAACTATAGAAGATGATGGTGATCTTGAAGGTGAATAGTCTTCAGAATCCTGTATGTTGAGGATGGATTCTCCTAAAGAAAATAAGTCAATGCAGTTACTTAATTATTATTACCATACTGCTCATTTAGTATTACTCACTGGATTCACTGAAACTCAAGTACTACGTTAAAGGTGAAATTATAAAAGGAAGATCAGCTATTTATTTTTTATCACAACTGCATCTAAAATGATAGTATCATAGAGAAACAACTATATTTTTTTGTTCAAACATGAGAATTCAGGAGTAATCCAGAAGGAAGTCAGGCAGTCCTTAAGAAAGAAGTATGAAATAAAAAAGTTTACCAACCTGAAGATCCTGCATGTTCAGACGTGTTCCTTTCATCATCTTCAACACAGCTTCCTCCTGAGACAAAACACTTCTCGTGATGTTGTTTCATTCAGACCTTCCATTTCTTTGTTGCACTGTTTGCATTTTCCACGCATGCCTGTCTTACCCACAGATAGAGGAACTTCATTAAAATATTCCCAAACTGGGTCTCTTTTATGGCCTGCTGCCATTATAGGTTTTACTTGCTATTGAGAGAATGGTATGGTAGATCTCAAATCAATGAAGGCTAAACTCAGAAAAACCTCAAGACTTCTGGAATATGCTGCTCAAACAGTTTCACTTTTGTTTCTACTGCCTGTTCCTTCCTTCTCACATTTGTCTCCAGATTTATTCTGCTCCCAACAACCTTTTATTCATTGAACTTTTTGAAACTTTGCACTTTCAAAGAGAGGTAAGGGATTGACTCAGTGTACACAAATTTGAAGAGGGACAGTAGGGTTGAGGTCTGTGATTTCTTACCTCTATATATTTATTTATTTAAAACATTTTTGCTGTTAACAAGCATGTTATCTCTGGAGACACACATCGACAGTTTGAGAACTGCAAAACTAAGTATCTGATGGTATCGTCCAGACTGAGCACTAAGTCCCATTGGGGAGATAGAAAGATAAACCTAAATAATCTATACTGAAGCCCCTGGAACCTCTAAGATTGGGTCCCTAATCCATGAACTATTGGAACTCATTTAGAAAACTTTTCTTAAACATTACATAAATATGTTGTCTCTCATACTATAGAATTAGAATTTATAATCCCTATTCCATGACGAGATATCTTTGAGCTATAATGTGTCTTAATTAAAACTATTTTAGATAGGTTCCCCCTCAATCATTTTATCAAAAAAACAGATTCAAATAAAATCAGATTTTAAAAAAAAATCATTGATTTTTTTACCCACCCTGAAAATAGCCTCACCATCCCCTTTCCATTTGTATTGCCTCCATAAGGTTGCATATTCAGTGAATAATTAATGTAAGAAGAAAGAACCGGAACTTCTGCAAATATACTGATATTTAAAACATGCTGTAAAACAAGCATTTACTCAAGCTTCTATTTTATGACAGATGAAACAAAAATAAATGTTCAAGAAAGGAAATCTGTTTTCAGAGCAGTGTAATACCTTAAGTTTTTAAAGAGTAGACCTATTGGTTTTTGCCAGTTTCTATTTTAACATAGCCTTCCCTCATCCCCCAAGCAAGATTTTACTCTTGATGATGGGCACCAGCATTACATGAAGCTTTCCTTAGAGTTCCAAACTGCTATTGATTTTTCCAGTGACTTAGTATAGTGGTTCTTAGCATTCCTTCCAGGTCCTTGCCTAATTTGTAAGGAACACTTGCTGTCCTGGTATGCCAAGGTCTGGCAATTTTATTTTCTCTTCTGTTGCAGACATTGCCACATGGTACAGAAATCAGGGCAGCCCGGGGGGGGGGGCAGAGGGGCAATTTGCCCCGGGCTCCGCAGGGGCCCCCACGGGAGTTTTTCGGGGCCCCTGGAGCGGGGTCCTTCACTTGCTCTGGGGCCCCAGAAAACTCTTGCGGGGCTGGGCCCCAGAGCTGCTTCCGCTCCCGGTCTTCGCTGACGGGGAAGTCCTTCCGCTCTGGGGCGGAAGGACCCCCCGCCATCGCATTGCCGCCAAAGCGGGACCTGCTGCCGAAGTGCAACCCAGTCTTCGGCGGTAATTCGGCGGCGGGGGGCCCTTCTGTTCAGGGACCCGCTGCCGAAGTGCCCCGAAGACCCGCGGCTGGGACCCCCCCGCCACCAAATTACCGCCGAAGAGCGGGCTGCACTTCGGCGGCAGGTCCTGCTTCTGCGGTAATTCGCCGGCGGGGGGCCCCCGCCGCGGGTCTTCGGGGCACTTCAGTGGCAGGTCCCAGAACGGAAGGGCCCCCCACTGCCGAACAGGGCCGGCTCTAGACATTTCGCCGCACGGGTGGCCCCCTGCTGGCTTGCCGGTCCCACGGCTGCGGTGGACCTCCTGCAGGCATGGCTGCAGAGGGTCCTCTGGTCCCGTGGCTCCGGTGGACCTCCCACAGGCGTGCCTGTGGATGCTCCACCGGAGCCGCGGGACCAGCGGACCCTCCGCAAGCACACCTGCGGGAGGTCCACCGGAGCCGCCTGCCGCCAATGGCCCCAGGCCCCCGGAATCCTCTGGGCGGTCCTGACAGAAATCACGTAGAATGCTCTGAAGTGGTAATTTTGATGGCAGAAATAGAAAAAGGAGAAAATTTCAAAATAATTGAAGATTATGTAATTATATACATTCACACTTACTTTGCTTTCAGCACCAGTTTTCTTACAAATTGTTTCAAAGAACAAGACAAGTAAGCCTCAGATTTGAGGCTTAATCTTTCACATTTCTCATTCCTCCGTTGAAAGACTCCCATTTTGTTTTATTCAGGGCTTTGCTTTGTGACTAATCTCCTCCCAGTGTTGATTGAGGACTAAATACCTCTTGTGCAGTATTTAGTTTTCTCTACCTCTCTGTGAGATGCTCAGATGGGAAAACACTTAGTCCACACACTGATTTATTCTGCTTAATTCTCTGACATTATTATTCAGGAATATGTGTCTACACGTGGAGTTAATCAGGAGCAACTCAACATGTAGCCAAGTCTTCCCTTAGTCCGAAGTGATCTTGAAGATTCTTGTTTCAGCATAAGCCTTTTGACGATGATGCCATTTGGAAAGTGCAATAAAATCATTCTTCCAAGAATGCTGTTTGAAGTTCTGCTTATAGAAAGCAACAACCGCACCACCATTGTTCTCCTCAGTAGGAAAGGAGGCACTAGAAACAAACAGATCCAGAAACTCAGAAATCCTGCCAATGTCTGTAACATCTGGACCTTCATTTTGGACCACTTGCATCTAGAGGAAGCAGCCCATGTGAGGCTGAGAGATCTCTTCACAGCAGTAAAGGAAAATGAGCTAGGATATTCTTGTGCTTCTAGCCCCAAATAGTTCATTCTAAAAGATAACCTTCTTTGCAAATTACCTATACAGAAGTTTCATTGTGGAGTCTTGGAAGATGGACACTCTCTTTTTTTTTTTTTTTTTCCTTCCAGTTGAGGAGTGCTTGACTTGTTGCCTTCTATTTGTTGGTAAAAGTAGCTTGGAAGTTATAGGGATTATGGCTTTTGCTTCTAACTTTCCAATTTTGGCCTCGCAGACCATGATTCTCTTATCTACATCAGACTAATAGCTACTTTTGCTCATGAGATACTTAATTCATCAAGGTTCTTTTCACTATTCACACCTGCTGAGACTCCAGTTGTTGTATCTTTTATAGCACAAATACTTTGGACAGCTATTGGATTTCCTCTTTAAATTAATAATATGAGAGAATAAAAGAACATGGGTTTTTCTAGTGTGCCCAAAGGCAATAAATCTCTTGCAGGCCACTATTAAAAAAATTTACTGGGTTCCTGTTACCTGTTTTTCCAAAGGCCTGAGCCTCCATTACATGAAAGGCCAGGTATTTGCTGTACAATCAACCAATTCTTTTCACTTAGTCTCAGAACCAGTTCTTCCTTGTTTTTTGATTTTTTTCGCTAGGAGACCTTGATAATATGCCTGCTCCTATTGAAAGGAAACTCCACAACGACAACAAGAAAGAAACCAAACTTAACAATGCAAAGTTCCTGAGCTACTTCCTGGACAAAGGCAAGAAACAAAATATCATCCCCAGAGGACTCACCTTTTACAACCTTCTGACCACCACATATGCTGTATAAAACTCCACATATGCTGAACAGCTCTGCGGACGTACTTTGGAAAAACTGAGGAACCCCTCCAGAAGGGACCAAGTCAATCAAGAAATCCATTACATGATCCCACACACTGGAATTAAAAATAATGAAACTTACTGGCAATCATGCAGGAACCCCAAAACAGCTGTCAAAAAAACATGGTGACAGCCTGTTACCCTGGAATTCAACATTCCTGCACGCCAGAACTTGACAGTACCGCTGTCAGTTATTTTGTATATTCAGCCATTGCCAGCTGAAAACCAAATGCCGCATCCCAAGAAAGGGGGAAAAAAATCATAGGCAGGAGTAAAAAAAGCAAAAATGAAAAAAAGCCCAGTGGTCTGTAATGGGATGATAGATAGGGTGGGATCTGAGTTACTACAGAGAATTCTTTCCTGCGTGCTGGCCACAACCAACAGAACAACACCTCCAGAGCAGTGGTGCTCAAACTTTTTCAGTCATGCCTCCCTTTTCCCAATAATGGAATCTGTCTGTACTTCCCCTTCATTACTGCATAGCCAAGGCTTCCTCAGCAGTGGAACCTGGGCAGAAGGCAGAGCTGAGGGCAGAACTGGGGATGGGGTAGGAGCTGGGTATAGAGGCGGAGCTGGTCTTGGAATGGAGAGAGAATGAGGGCAGAGCTGAGCTGAGGGTGGAGTAGAGTTGCAGCTGGTCTGGGATGGAGAGGGAGTGACGGTGGAGCTGGGCCTGGAGGTGGAACAGGACTGGGGGCCTATTGGGGTTGGAGGTGGAGCTGGTCTGGGGCTGGAAGTGTGGCACACCCTCCCTGCCCCCTGTAGGGGCTGGCCCCATCCCTCCTGAACGTTCCCCCACTCCCCTCTGTGGGGGGATGCACCTTACAGTTTGAGAACTACTGCTCTAGAGTAACCATGACAAGGGACTGAACTTCTGCACCACTGCAGAAACTGGTATCATACTAACGTGGTGAACAAAAGTAATTCTTTCACTGACTCTGCCTCAGAGAATTCTTTCACAACAAAGATGATACCGCTCAGAACTACCACATCCTGGACAATCATAAGCAAAAGGAATCATCTGACTGGACATCCCCCAGTGGACAAGACCACACAATGAATCATTACATCAATTGCATTAGAAAAAATATTGACTATGAAATCCTTAACAAACATTACATCCACCTGAGCATTGTGGCTGAGAAGGTAGTTACTGAGTCCCTGATATTCAGCTATGGTAGCAATCAGACCAGCAGACAGAGGGGGTGCCATTGTATTCCTCAACTGTGATGAGTACATCGGTGAGACCGACCGACAATTCAGTAACACAATGTACTTTATAGAACTCAGAAGACCCCCCCTCCCACCCACACTTAACATAGGAATTTAAATATATCTTCACATACGTCTTCCAAACAACTGCAAGAGAAACTCTATAACCTCATCCCCATGAACCTGCCCAAGGAACTTCTACATGCGTCCCAAGATTAAAAAAAAGAACACAGGCAGATGCATCATATCTGGCTACATCACTCTTACTAAAGGAATATCAGATTTTGTAGAAACTATCCTCAAGTCACTCACTACATACAGGGCCAGTTTCCTCCATGACACAGCCAACTTTCTCCAGAAACTCCACAGCATTAACACGCCTTTCAGAACAACCATCCTTGCCATCGTGGATGTCACTTCCCTATACATCAACGTGCCTCACAATGACAGCATAGCTGCCTGCCTCAAATATTTTGAAGAGAATGGACAACACTTAGAAATCCACCTCAACATCACCAAAGTCATCCATTTGATCCTCACACATAACACATTTAACAACAAACACTTTGTCCAAACCATGGGAACAATCATGGGTACTAGGATGGCCTCCCCAATATGCCAGTCTCTTCATGGGGACCTTCTGAAAAAATTTCTGGACAAATGTACCACAAAATCAGTCATATAGTTGAGATACATCAATGATATTTTCATCCTCTGGACAGATGACCTAAACTCCCTCATAGATTTCCACCACAGCCTCAGCAGCCACCACCCATCCATCAAACTCTAAAACAGTCGCACACCAGCATCAACTTCCTGGACACCAGAATCTGTTTCAACAATGGAATCCTACGGACAATTATAGACAGAAATCCATGGATGACCACACTTACTTCCACAGATATAGTAGCCAGCCCAAACACGCCCAGAAATCTGAGTGGGTAGGCACTCAGATACCATGGTATATGCTCTGAGAGGAAAGTTCAGATATGTACCTTCACACTTAAAGCCACCTTTACCAAACAAGAACACTCCACTAGAGAAGTAGATCACATAATGGAATAGGCCACCCAAATACCTCAGGAGAACCTGCTTCAAATACCTCAGGAGAACCCACCCCACCCCACCAAAAAAAACAGACTGCACATCCTGGTTGTCACCTCCCACTCCACATTGGAATCTATATGGGGTATCATCAAAAATTACAACCCGTACTTGATGGAGACTACATCCTGAAGGAAGAAATCTTTCCAACCCTTCCTGACTTTTGGACTTCAGATAACCCTTAACCTTGGTAAGCTCCCCGCAGACCAGGACACGCTAACTCAGAGCAGCACCAGACCCTGCCAGAATAACAGATGTAAAACCTTAAGACATATCTCCACTGCTACAATGATCCATGTGCCACACAACACACTTTTCAAAATGTATGGGTCCCACACATACTTACCACAACATGTGGTGTACCTCATCCAGCACATCAAATGCCCCAACACCAACTAAAGTTCTTTGAAGCTTGAAAACCTGTCCTCTCCATCAACATAAGCTGGTCCAATAAAAGAGAGGACCTCACCCACATTGTTTCTCTCTACTCCTGTTGACTCATTTAGTAATGGAAAATTATCGTGTTTGTGACATCACAGTCTATACCATGAAAATGAACTGTAATGCCCCAAACTAAAGATACTGACTTCACTGATGGGGCATTACTTGAAACTTGTGTTCAATGCATGTACATTACATTTTTTTTCCCCCCACCTGCTGTTTTTTCTAAAAATCAGAGTAAGGAGTTTCAGAGGGATGCACACTTAAACAGTGTATGCAATATTAGAGACACAAGGTGGGTGAGATAATATCTTTTATTGGACAAATTGAAGTTGGTGAGAGAGATAAGTGTTTGAGCTACACAGAGGTCTTCTCTTAGCAACAGAAGTTGGTCCAGTAAAAGAGATCACCTTGCCCACCTCGTTTCTCTAATATCCTGATGTCAACACTTTGAGAGCACAGAAAGATATGCCTGGACAACACTAAGAAATTAGGTCGGTATGACTATGTTGCACCGGATGTGAAATCTACACCCCAAATGATGCAGTTAAACCGACCTAACTCCTGGTGTAGACTGTGCTAGGTTGACCAGAGAATTCTCCCATCAACCTAGCTACTGCCGTTTAGGGAGATGGATTACCTGTGCTGATGGGAGAAGCCCACTTTGGTATATGTAGTGTCATCAGTGAAACATTATAGAGGCACAGCTGCAGTAGTGCAGCTGTGCACTACAGCATTTTCAGTGTCGACAAGCCCACAGGCTCACTGCTTTCTGGAGCCTGGACCTAACGGAGCCTACAGCAGCCCAGAGCAGCAATTTCAGGAAAGCCCTGCTGAGCTGTGAGCTGGAGCATATCCAGTGTGGACAGAATCTTGAGAGATTTTAGCTGTTAATCCTAATAAGTATCTACTGAGCACATGCAAACTGCATTTCTCCGCCCCGCCCCCAAGGTTTATAACTTAGCCCAGTTTAAGTGGCTTTTCACAAGGCTGGCAAAAGACATATCTGTGATACAAAGGATGCTTTCCTGCCAAATTTGAAGTCCCTGCTCCAAAGCCTGAGGATGCTAGAATTGTTCAAAGTAAAGGTTGCCAAGAGTTAACATAGGCAAAATGTGTTTTCCCTAGCCTCTCTCTTGGAAACAGCTGAACTGCTTTGACTGAAATTTTCCAAAAAAAACTCTGCCTAGAGCAGATACCTGGCATGGAAAATTTCAGCCCAAATGTTTAAAGTTTGGTCAAGTTATAAGCAGCTGAATATAGGGGTGTATAATGAGAAGTATCAGGTAAGTTTAATACTATGCAGTGCTACCAGCCCCACCTACAATGTGCAATATATCTAACAGCTAGGGTTCCAAGTGGTGAAACTCTCACTTGAGCATAATTTTTCATATCTTCATTTTCTCACTTGCTATACCTACCTTGTTCTATTTCTCATAGAAATAGGGTGACTCTAAATCAGTGGTTCTCAACCCACCCAATCAGTACACAGGTGAGCTCATGTGATATCCTCAGGGCTTTATAGGTAGTATATATAGTGTGTGGATGTGGCCAAGGGTGAAAGTGAGCCGGTACGGGACGGTACTCTGTGCCAGTAAGAACCCACACTGGCCCACACCCAGCCCACATTAAAATGCTGCTGCAGCAGTGCTTTAATGTCCCTGCCCCTTTTGCCTCCCCTGTCGGCAGCCCTGACGGTAGGGTCCGTACTGGCAGGGCTGCAGATACGGAAGGGGGAATGGGCAGCAACCTTAAAGTGCCATGGCAGTGCTTTTAAAGATGGTCCTTTGCTGTGGCAGCACTTTAACGTTCCTGCACCACGCTCTCCCCTCCCCCCTCGGTCAGCGGGGAGTACAGCAACATTAAAGAGCTGCCACGGCAAAGGACCCTGCTGCGCTTTAATGTCCCTGTCCCATTGTGCGCCCCCGGGGGGGAGGGGGAAAAGGGCCGATGATTTAAAAGGGCCCAGGGCTCCAGATGCTGCTGCTAGCTCAGCAGCGGTGTCCGGAGCCCTGGGCCCTTAAACCAACAACGGAGCCCCGGCTGGCGTGAGCCAGGTGGCCTGAAACGGCAGGCTGGGGGATGCTTACACCCCACCCCCACCCCAGCTACCCCTTCCACCCAGAGCCCTGCCCCTTCTGGGGGCCAGAGTCTTCCTCCGCCCTCCGCTAAGTGGCCTAACTTACTTTCACCCCTGGATGCGACCTACATAATGTAAGGAGAGCTGCATATGTGGCCCACAATGGTAAATAGGTTGAGAACTGCTGCTTTAGGTAATATAGCTTGTCGAAAACTGTTAGTATAATTGTCCATCTTGACAGCTGCAATTGCAGAAATCTCCTATGCTGTTGTAGAAACAGAGAGATAATATTTTTTCCCCTAACTGCACTTACTTTTTTTTTTTTCTTTGAGAAATTAATTGACAGGCTCTCCCACAGGCTGAGGGTTGTTTAGACCCACCTCAGTCTTGAAGATGGAAAAAACAGGAAAGGAGGGGATTCCAAGTAGGAAGTACAAGCACTTCCCTCTTTTGTTGTTCAAAATTTCATCCGTTTAATGCATTCCTTACTGTTACAGATCTCTCAGGCCTTTGCAGGCTGCCACTGGTGTGACATGGAGCAGGATCAAATTTGGGTTCTCCCGTAATATTTCCTGCCTCCTCCTCACCCTTGACTGGAAGAAAAGGAGAACTATTTTCAGAGAAGAGGACCTACCCTCAGAGATCCTTTTCCCTGTTCCTGCCCAGTGGAGTTCCCTACCCATTGTTTCCCCTCCCTCTGCCTGATGTTGCATCCCAGGACCATTGCCTAGGTAAACCAACCATACTCTGCTTCCCTCCTTTTTAGTCTGTGGGGGTTAGGTCTTCCTCCTCAGGTAACAAGCTTCTTAAATGACTCCCTCTCATCTTCCTTTCTGACTTCCCTCCTCAGGCCTTGGACTTGTCTGCCCTGAGAGGTGGAATGGTCCTGTGTATGGCTCTCCAGTTCTCTGGGTATGAAGCATAAGGTTGAAGTGAAAGTAGGCTCTTACTCCAAAGATCCAGTTTTGTCTCCCTCTCTCAAAACCAGTCTTTTCACTGGGAAATTCCCAGATAATTTTACCAGAGATGTGGGCCTCTCTAATGTCTCATTTGGCATTAACTTTCTGTCTTTGCTGTTGAGCGAAAGATCACCAAGAATGAGGTTGAGCTTTTCAGTATTCCTTCAAGGGCTAACTCACGAAAAAGTCCTCGCTGTGTAGCCCTCTATCAAAATGTTAGAGATGGGTTACTCCACTCTGGACAAGAACTTTTCTTTTCCTATGAATCAGCACAAGGTTTACAAACTCAGTTTCAGTGTTTCAGGATCTCTGGCTGCCTCACTCCAATTTGGAGTCAACAGTGGCCCCTTACTTCAGGATTTCTAGTCCTTGACTGGAGGCAATGATTCCATGAATGAAGGGCTGATCAGACAGAGATTCATCCTAGGGCGTAAGCCTGTTGCCACAGCTGGGTGTGTCCCTTGTACATCTACAGCTGCCATCTGAAGGCTAATGGAGGTCCATTTAGACAGAGTACTCTGTTCCTGGCTTCACAAACTACATTGCAGAAATCTAACTAGGTGTTTGCTAGCTCTGAAGAGTCTCAACATCAAGGCTCAGGTCTATAATTATCTTGAGGTTATTGTTTTTTGAGGAGTCTTTCATCTTAGCAAACAGAGCCCCAGAAGTTTGGCACAGGGGAAGTTTCTATTTTCAACGCTCAGATATTCTAATTTCTCAAAATTATTTTGTGAAGTCCAGTACTCAGCTCTCCAAGAGACTTGGCAGGAGAAAAACTTCCCTGCTTTATACATGTTTTCTCCATCTTGGAATCTAAGGTCATGGAGACATTTTTCCCCTTTATTCTAGGAGGGGCTGACCCAGATCTCTCTATCTGCCAGTCTCTTGTTAAGTACTGACCGTACCAGCCCAAGATCCAGCCATACAGGGCTCATTCCTCAGAAATCTGACGCAAAAATGCAGCTTTTTCCAAAATTGGAAAAACCCAATAGAAGGCAGCCTTTATTATTCCTTTGCTCCCTTGGTATCCAAGGCTTTGTGCAGGGGAAAAGGGAGCTGTAGAGGAGGAGGATTGGCGCTATTCCTAGACATGTAGGTCAAGGTTATAAAGAGAGCCCAGGCTTATGATCAGCAAAGAATCCTGTGGCACCTTATAGACTAACAGACGTTTTGGAGCATGAGCTTTCGTGGGTGAATACCCACTTCGTCAGATGCGTGTAGTGGAAATGTCCAGGGGCAGGTATATATATGCAGGCAAGCTAGAGATAATGAGGTTAGTTCAATCAGGGAGGATGAGGCCCTGTTCTAGCAGTTGAGGTGTGAAAACCAAGGGAGGAGAAACTGGTTTTGTAGTTGACAAGCCATTCACAGTCTTTGTTTAATCCTGAGCTGATGATGTCAAATTTGCAGATGAACTGAAGCTCAGCAGTTTCTCTTTGAAGTCTGGTCCTGAAGTTTTTTTGCTGCAGGATGGCCACCTTAAGGTCTGCTATAGTGTGGCCAGGGAGGCTGAAGTGTTCTCCTACAGGTTTTTGTATATTGCCATTCCTAATATCTGATTTGTGTCCATTTATCCTTTTCCGTAGCGACTGTCCAGTTTGGCTGATGTACATAGCAGAGGGGCATTGCTGGCATATGATGGCGTATATTACATTGGTGGAGGTGCAGGTGAATGAACCGGTGATAGTGTGGCTGATCTGATTAGGTCCTGTGATGGTGTCACTGGTGTAGATATGTGGGCAGAGTTGGCATCAAGGTTTGTTGCATGGATTGGTTCCTGAGCTAGAGTTACTATGGTGCGATGTGCAGTTACTGGTGAGAATATGCTTCAGGTTGCCTGTGGGCGAGGACTGGCCTGCCACCCAAGGCCTGTGAAAGTGTGGGATCATTGTCCAGGATGAGTTGTAGATCCCTGATGATGCGTTGGAGAGGTTTTAGCTGGGGACTGTATGTGATGGTCAGTGGAGTCCTGTTGGTTTCTTTCTTGGGTTTGTCTTGCAGTAGGAGGCTTCTGGGTACATGTCTGGCTCTGTTGATCTGTTTCCTTATTTCCTCGTGTGGGTATTGTAGTTTTGAGAATGCCTGGTGGAGATTTTGTAGATGTTGGTCTCTGTCTGAGGGGTTAGAGCAGATGCGGTTGTGCCTCAGTGCTTGGCTGTAGACAATGGATCGTGTGATGTGCTCGGGATGGAAGCTGGAGGCATGAAAGTAGGCATAGCGGTCGGTAGGTTTTCGGTATAGGGTGGTGTTAATGTGACCATCACTTACTTGCACCGTGGTGTCTAGGAAGTGGACCTCCCGTATAGATTGGTCCAGGCTGAGGTTGATGGTGGGGTGGAAGCTGTTGAAATCGTGGTGGAATTTTTCCAGAGTCTCCTTCCCATGGGTCCAGATGATGAAGATGTCATCAATGTAGCGTAGGTAGAGAAGGGGCGTGAGTGGACGAGAGCTGAGGAAGCATTGTTCCAGGTCAGCCATAAAAATATTGGCATATTGTGGGCCATGCGGGTGCCCATAGTGGTGCCACTGATCTGGAGATATATATTGTCATCAAATTTGAAATAGTTGTGTTGAGGCTTATGATGTCAAGGAGAGCATACCAAACCATTGAGGAGACTGGGGAAGCCAGGAGTAGAGATCTGCTGAAAGTCCTCTCTCTTCTGTTAATGGGCAGAGAAGCACTTGGAGTCTCTTTAAAAGTGCTCCATATTTTCTGCCCTCTTGAACAGAATATAGATCCATCCAAGGAAGGTAATGGTTGTTGTGCAAGGAAGTGTTAATAGCCAATGTTGAGAGTTCATTGAGTTGATCTTCAACTGGATACCTCAGTGCTATAGCCAGTATGCAGAACCCGAGATGTGGGCCAAGTATATTTTCTGCTTTTGTGTACACATGCACATATGAGAATTTTTTACTTTACTCCCACGTCTAATTTGGAAGTTTCTCAAAAAGGCAAGTAACAGCATAGGCTCACTGATCTAGGGGCTCTGGATTAGCCAAGAATGTAATTTGCAGATGTGTTCTAGTTGTCTCAAGGTCTCAATCTTCCATTTCCCAGAAGACCCAACCTTGCTTGATAAATCTGTTCTGCATCACAGTCCTGCAACTTAAAGGCTAATGGCCCACCTTGTAAACAAAGCCTTCTAAATAAATCAAGTATGGCAAAGTCCTAATCATTCTTCTTCAGTCCCACTGGAAGAACAGCCCTTGTTTGCCTGCTACAGGATTTGAGCCAGGCACTTAATGCAAATTTCTCAAATTCTCCAACAGAAAACCGTACTGCTGGTAATTTTAGGTTTCATTTAGGCTCGTGTTGGTAACAGTCTGGCAGTTAGCTTCTTCCAGGTCCAGGTCTCTGCCCTTTGTTTCTTCCAGGGTCAGGTAGATAGGATTT
Organism: Gopherus flavomarginatus; assembly: GCF_025201925.1. Lineage (NCBI taxonomy): Eukaryota > Metazoa > Chordata > Testudines > Testudinidae > Gopherus > Gopherus flavomarginatus. The sequence continues at coordinate 110,911,750 of NC_066621.1, forward strand.
ATAATGGATCTCATCTGGCCATGTGTAGATTTCTCAGTGACTTATTTTACCTAAGATATTCCCGTCCCATTTAAGTTTTCAGATCCTCTAAAATCTCAAATTAGTGTGAAAACTCCTATTTTAAGATACCCCTGAATACTTGGAGTGCCTCTCTCTTTTTTGTCTTGGATAGTTTAATTTAGGTGGCTAGCCTCTTTGTCTGCAGATGGGTGAACTTGCTGTCCTTGATTGCTATTTAGCCTATGAAGTTTTTGATGGAGAAAAATGGTTACTCCTGTCTCTCATTTCCCCCAAAATAGTGTCAATTTTTTCTTTAAGCAGACTTCTTTCTCTGCTATCTTCCAAAGCGCACACAGAAATTTGGTGACATTCCTTATATGTGTAATGGGGTCTGTAAGATTTATCTTGATTTCATCAAGGGAATTTAGGCAATTCCAATTCCTTTCTTATATGAGGATTTTAAGAAGGGGAAACAAAGCCTCTAAATTAGTACTCGGTGGATTAGAGCCCTAATTCCAGGCTCACTCTGCTGGGATAGTTCCCCCTCCTGGGAGGAAGAGGGAGAAACCTCAGTAAACGAATTGTATCAGACTGCTGTTTGATACTCCATGCACCTTCTCCAATTCTTCTGCCTCCATTTGATCCTTTACAGCTATGGCAAAGACAGTAAGTGCTTTGAGCTGTAGTCTCTTGTTGGACCTAAGCTACCGTTCACAGAGGAGGGGACCAATTTTTCACTCCTTTGTCCCCTTTTGACGTTGTCACTTTACCTCAGCCTGTCCTTTAGCTTTCCCTCTATAGCTTAGGGGTATTGCTAGTAACGTCATGTGATAGAGATTTCTTACCTGTTAATTGTTTGTCATGGAGTGACCATGTATTTATAAATGCCCACCTCATCGGACTTGGGTCCTGGGCTGAGTGACAAGTTAGGAAAGACATCACAGATTAACTTGTGTTATGTAAGTTTGGAAATAATAAAGTGAGAAGTCTGCCTGCACAAATACAGAAGGGGGCAGAGGCCAGCATGAAAAATCATGTATCCTGACTGGACATCACATGCATTACAGAGGACAGAAACATATCACTAGTTTGTACTGTTGTGGGGCATCACAGAATACAAGTAAGAAAGAAATTAGTTTTTATGTATCATACAAGATCTTGAAAGTCACGTTTTGAAATATACAATAATGTTGTACATTTCAGCTGTCTACTAATTAAGATATCTCATGAAAGCCAACACAATGGAAATTATGTAAAGGAGATATAAACCATGTGAGCATAAATCTAAATATAGGAATCAATGTTTGTTTTCACTGTAGTTACTGATATAGTATCCCCCTTCCCCCGCAGAAGCAGCCAAACACCTGATACAGTTGGGTAAAGTCAGATTAAATAATCTTCACATCTGAGTTACTCGTTCTTTAATAAAATAAATGCATAGGCACCTCCTCTAGGACATCTGCAGGGAAAGTGAGTTGCTGTTTGTCATGTCATATTGGTAGAAATCTTATTCTATTGTCAGCAGGGTGAACGCACTGTAGGATACACGACTGTGAATAGCCATGCTTGCTGTAGGGCCAGAGGGCTTGTTAGAGATTGGTTAATGTAAAAAGTTTTAGTATTCGCAGATGTAGAACTGTTAATTCAACATCAGATGAAGCGCTCCCTGTTTTTTACTTTTGAAAAATTTCAACTTTAAATGATCACACTACTGCCTACTGAAAGTTCTTAATGTTCACTATACATTTGTTTCATTACTGCATTTAGATCACTTTAATGTTGAAGTTGTCTGGTTCTGGGTTTTTTGAGCTTGAGAATGGTACCTCATTTTAGTAGTTTGTAAATCCCACCCCTTCTACAAATTCCAAAGCTTAGATTAAGAATATCATTTATATAGGTTAATTTCATGTGAAACTTTAACATATCTTGAATAAGTGATTTGCTTTATTCTTTTTCCCCTTTAAAAATAAAATGGGTTAGATTCTTTCCCCACAAATTATTTAATTTACATAGGAATTGCCACACAGGATCAGACCAGTGGTTCATTTAGTTCAGTATAGTCTGACAACATATCTGATGCTTCAGGGGAAGACCCGAGAAAACCTGTAGTATGCAATTACAGAACAAACTTAGATTACAAGTAATTACCGGTACTTGCATAATGAACTCTTTGGAGCAGAGGATACCTTTTTGTTATATGTTTGTATAGTACTAAAATAGTCTGGAAAATATTGGAAAAACTGATCACATAATTAAGGATTGTATCATGCAGACACACTTGAATGCCAAATTAATCTAATTCTTTTCCTAACACTTGAAAGCTTGACTTTGCAATCATTAACGTACTTTTAACATAGCTTTTTGTGTGTAATTTCTTAACTTTTTTAAAACAAATCAGAAAAACAGATTTCATCATGTGAGACTCATATTGACCATTACCTGAGTCATCAGCAGGGCTGGAACTTTCATGTCCACAGCACAGTCACTTGAGCTAACTGTATAACTGATAGTACTGTTTAGTTGAGCCTCCTCCATGTGGGCCATCCACTAGAAGGGAAGAAAACATGCAAAAAACACTGGCAAAGTGCAAATATTTGCTGACAGTAGACAAAGAGGGTGACTCAAGAATGCTGGGTCCCATTCCATATCCTGGAACCGTGTACTGTACTGGGCACAGGCTTCTCTGTTCATGTCTCTTGCAACCTGCTGTGCCAGTTCTCTCTCTCCCAACCCTGCTTTGTATCCCAGTCCATCTCCTTGCATAATCAATCCCATTCTCCATCTTCAGTCCTTGGCCGGCCTCTTCATTACGGATCCTGTCTCTGCCGCCCCACTTTCCCACCTTGTCCAAGTGGCTTCCTCCAGTTTTCTCATCCAAGTTTCAGTCCCCAGACTCCTCATCCTAATCGCTCCCCTTTTCACTTCAAGATGCCTAACAATTTTCTTTGTCAGGTCTTGTTTTTATTTACTTTGCCAAACTTTAATTGTTTGTTCTGAAATTTTCCATCCCAGGTGGCTGCTTTGAGCCAAATTTTTGTTTTTAAAGTGTCTACAAAAACTGTACAGCCATTTCTTGGAAGAAGTTTAGGGAAAAATAGGTTGTTTTGCCAATGTTAAATTCTTAATGAAAAGCTTCAATGTCTTTGTGAAATTTTCAAAACCAAAAGTCAAATGTGCTTCTGACTCACTTAGGTGCTTTTGAAAATCGCATCCTCCATGTTTTGAAGTAGGAACTTGAAATTTGGTGGGACTAGCCCTGACATAGGCGTTAACTCTGTGGGTGCTCCAGGGCTCTGTGGGTGCACCCACGGGGAAAAAATGGTGGGTGCTGAGCACCCACAGGCAGTCCTGTCAGCTCTCCCCATAACCCCCAATGTTTCCCATTCGCGCTGCGGATAAGTGCCTCCCTCCCTGTACCTTCTGCCCACCACAGTCAGCTGTTTCATGGTGTGCAGGGGGCTGGTAGGAAGGCGGGAGGAGTGAGGACACTGGGTCAGGGGAAGGGGTGGGGCTTGGGGGAAGGGGTGAAGTGGCAGCGGGGCCTGAGGCAGAGCCAGGGTTCGAGCACCCACTCCCCCCGGCACTTTAGAAAGTCAGAACCTATGAACCTTGACATCAGATGTGCTTCGTGCTGTCTCTGTGAAAATCTACTCAGATTTGTCCAAAGCTGGATATTGATGTGGTGCCAGTGACAAGAACTGAGAACAGGAGGAGACTCTCCTGTGTTCTCAGCACTCCCCCTGCTGGTGTTCAGGCAATGTGGAGGAGGAGGAACAAGATGACTCAGATGCAGAGGCCTGAGGATCGGAGATGGGAGACAAGAAATTGGTGTAGGTGCAGACTGAGAAGGATGGAATCAGATGGGGTGCATGCTTGGAGGGGGAATATAATAGAAGTAGGGGAGAACAGATTATAGGAGAAGGGTAGGCTAGGAGTTGCAGAGTTGAGGGAGCCAGAAACAGGTGTAGACTGAGTGATAGGAGTGGAATGAAAAAGAGGGAAGTGCTAGGGGCCAGGCTGGAGTAGGGAAGGGAAATAAGGGATGTATGGGAGGAAGAAGAGGGTAGGCTGCCTTAGGCTCCCCTGCTTCTTCCACTCCTCACACCCCACTCCCTGCCCCAAGCCTTCAGGCTCTTTACTTCATAGGCTGCTCCTCACTGCCTCTGATTCCCACTAGGTTATAATAAAGGCCAAGTTACACTGTTCAGTGTAAGATTTCAGTCTACAGAAAATATCTAATTTTGGTGTGGAAGAGAGAATAGATTTAGAAATATCAGTAGTAACTAACTAGAACTATGTTCATCATATTAAGAAGATTCAGTTTTACATAACTGGTCTATAAATATCTCACTGACTTTGTATTTTTTTAAGGAGGATCTCACATACAGCAACTCTTCTAACTGTATAACCATCACTAGTCCTGGTATATGCTTATGTAGCTCAGGCTTGTGAAAAAGTTTTGCTCCCTGAATGCTGTATTGAGATGGATTTAGTGCAGTGGTGGCAGACGCTTGACAACTAGCTGCCTAGGAGTGTGGCCCCTGGACAAGCAGCTGCCGAGAAGCAGCAATGCCAACAAGTGTCGCCGATGAGAAGTAGCATCATCAAGAGGTGTCACCGCTAAAATGCTGCTGAAAATCAGTGGTATTTTGGTGGCAGCGCTTGTTGACGTTGCCGCTGCTCAGCAGCATTTCGGTGGTTGCTTTTCCAGCAGCCAGTAGGCGGGCACACATAGATGCCACAGCAGGCACCACATGTTGGGGACTCCTGATTTTTAGTGTATACACAGCTAGGTTGTCAGAAGAATTCTTCTGTCAGTCTAGATAACACTCTGAGAGGTGGATTAACTACACCGATGGAAAAACTCTTTTCCTCAATGTATGAAGTGTCTATGGTGCTTCAGCAGCAGTGTTGTAGCTGTACCACTCTCGCATCTGTAGTGTAGACATCCCCCTAGACTACTTGAGTTAGGTATTGTACTAAGTTTTTTAATGCCAGCTTCAGGACAGTAATCATCAATAATCAAGTGGGTGGGAGGAGTTGAGGCCTTTGGTCTTTGTTTGGGGTAGCTTTATCTATGTAGCTAGGCTGACAGAGGCCTGTCTCCAATGAGGAGAAGCCTCAGACTCAGAAGGTGGAATGAGCACAGGAGAATTTGGTACGTAAAATAAATAGTATGTTGGAGGAGTGTTTAAACTTATAAATGGGGAAAGCTGACAGCAACTGAGCAGCACACAAGTTAGTCATCTGATAAAGATGGTAATACAGTGGTATCTGTGTATCCAGTAAAGGATAGGGTGCAAATTACAACTGAACTAGAGCAGAGACAGAATAAGAACACATAGGTAAATTCTGCCAACTCAGCAAGGTGTTAGATTAAGGTGTTAAATAAAAACAGGCACTTAATCTGGAATAAAAACTGTAAATGTCTGTATACAAATTCAAGAAGATTAAATGCTAAAATAAGCAAACCGGAATGCCTTGCAGTGGATGAGGACCTTGATATAACATGCATTACAGAACTGTAGTGGGATGATATAAGCCAAAGGGATATGATAATACCTGCACAGGAAAGACAGACTAGACTGAAGGGTTGGGAGAGTAAGGTTGTATATAAGGGATTTCAGACACTCTAGCAAGATAAAAATTCTGAGTGGCACACAGTTGAATCTTGTATGACTACAAATCTCAACCTGAAAAAATTATAAATATATTAGTTGGGCAGTACTAGCGGTCTCCAGATGAAGAAAAGGAAATTCAATGCATAATGTTGAAAGATCAATGAGGCAGCGAAATCTAACGATAACATACATATTGGTCAAATAGCACAATGAAACAGTCTTCAGCGAAACAATTTCTCAATGCTTAAGTGATTGCTTCTTGAGACAAGTTGTTGTAGATCACACAGGAGCAGAGGTTATTCGTGTCTTATTCTTAAGCAACATAGAGGCTAATTCAAGAGGTGACCATAACTGAGCCACTAAATAACAGTGACTGTAATCTAATTAGGTCCAGTATCTGAAGAGCAGGTAACATACCAAAAAGTGACAGTGATGCTACACTATAGAAAAAGATTTCAATAAAATGAGATGGGCAGCCAAACAGGCCCTAAACTGAAAAGTAAAAAGTTAAAACCTTGGATGTGGCTTGGGTGCTACTAAGAAAAACAGTAATGGTCAAGGAGATGTGCAGACTGCTGAACAAAAAGGGAACCAGGAAAGCAAGGAGGAAACCATTCTGGCTAACTGACAAAGTTCGAGAGGCTATTTGAGCCAAACAGAAATTATTCAAAATGTATTTATCTGACCATAGTGAAGCCAATAAACAGTAGCATAAATTACAGCAGGTATTAAGAATGAAGAAAATGAGAGAGGCTAAAGTGGAGTTTGAAGAGCAAATAGCTAAAGGTGCAGAAACAAGCAGGAGTTTCTTTTAAATGTATCAAAAGTAGGAAACCTGTGCATCTACTGGATCACCACTGATTTAAAGGGAGTAATTAAGGAAGATGAGGATGTTGCTGAGAAGCCAAGTGACTTTTTTTAATTGGTATTCAGTACCCACAATGTTGGGAAGATTCCTAGCCCGAGCATGCTTTTTCATGATAAAGATTATATACTCTTAGAGGTGCTTGAGCAAAATCGTAATTTAAAATATAATCAGGCTCCAAGCCCAGTTGGTACATCCAGGAATTCTAAAAGCACTCAAGTAGGAAGTAGCTGAGCTGCGAACAATACATTTTTATTCAAAACATTTACTATTCTAGTGGACTGGAAGGTAGCAAATGTTGCATCCATAAAAAGGCTATTGGAGTGATCCGAGGAATTGTAGAACTGTTAACCTTACATCTCTACATGGCAAGTTGGTGATTTGACAGTTAAAAATAAAATGTGTGGAAGATCTAGATCTGCTAAGGTCTAATCAGTATAGATTCTGCAAAGGAAAATCATATCTCACTCTTTGAATACATCAGTAAAGCAGTGGACGAAAGAGAACAAGATGACATAATATATGTGGAACTGCAAAAAGTCTTTGACAAAGTCCTGCGCAAGAGGCTACTAGAAGAAGCTAAGTAGGCACGGGGTGAAAGTCAAAGTACTGTCTTGAGTCAAAAATTGGCTAGGAGACAAAGCAGAATAGGATTAAATGTTCAGTTTTCAACATGACAAAAGGTTAACAGCTAGGTCTCTCCATACAAGGCCTGATGTTAGTTTAATATATTTATTAATAGTTTGGAAAAGAGGGTGGGGGAAGTGAGTAGTGAGGTAGCAAAACTTGCATATGACACGAAGTTATTTAGATTAGTCAGGACCAGAGCAGACTGTAAGGAACTACAGACAGACCTAAAGCTAGGTGAATAGGCATTATGATGGCAAACAAAATTTCACACAAAAAATGCAAAGTAACGCACATTAGAGGGAAAAAAATTAAATTACTTTTACATCTCACAGGATTCTAAATTAAGTTTATCAACCCAAGAAAGCAACTTTGGTATCACTGGTGACAGCTCAGTGAAAATGTGCAGTGTGCCAAAAAAAACCCCAAGATATTAGGCTACCCAAGGAATGGAGGATAATATTGAAAACAGAATTCTTTTTATACAATCAATGCTTCATCCTCGGCTGGAATACTTTTGTAATATTTGTCACCCCAACTCAGAAGGGTCTAAAAGAGGTTCAGAGAAGATGAGAATGATCAAAGGCCTGGAAAACTCTCAGAAGATTGGGATTATTTGCCTTAGAAAGGAGATGAATAAGAGGAGACAGGATAAAAGTGTATAAAATAATAAATTATATAAAGAAGGTAGATCTCAGAGGCATCTGTTCTCTTTTTTAACTAAGAACAAGGTAGAATGAAATTAAAAGGTAGAAAATTCCAAACCAGTAAAAGGGAATATATACTCGATCATAAGACGGTTTGTTTATAAGCTGACCCTATAGTTCAGGGTTCAGCAAACTTTGGCTACCGGGCCATCAGGATAAGTCACCGGTGGGCCAAGATGATTTGTTTACCTCGATCGTCTGCAGGCACGGAGGTAAGCCTAAGTAAGTAAAGTGTCCCGGTGTGCCAACTGTTTACCCTAACGGGCCGGGACAGCAACTGGTGGGGAAATTTTTTTTGAGGGGAGAAGCTGGGAGTCGGGAGTAACCCATGTGACCACCCCCACATGACCCCACCCCTAGTCCGGGACCCCCACACTTTCCCCATCCCATCCCATCCCTTCCTACCTTATCTGGGGAGGGCCAGAGGAGGATGTCTCTGACGTGGCTGCAGATGCTCCGGCAGGCTGGGCAGTGTGGCCGCAGCCTGCTCCAACGGGCCAGAGTGGGCGGCACGGCCGCAGCATGTTCCAGTGGGCTGGGCTGGGCGGCATGGCCACAACCTGCTCTTAGGGACAGGGCTGAGCGGCACGGCTGCAGTCTGCCAGCCCTGGAGCTGCAGCTGCTTTGGAGGCTAAGGGGAGAGCAGCGTGTCCAGAAGCGGAGAAACTCTGGCCCCGCCTCTTCCTTTCTGTTTCTGCTGGCTGTGCTGTCTCTCCTTGCTCCCTCTGTTGGGGGGAGGGGCTGTGTCCCACCTCTCCCTCTCTATACCCGTTCTTAAGCCGACCCCCTTCTCTAGTGCTTCCCTTTTTTACTAAAAGAAAATTTGGCTTATGAACGAATATATACAGTATTTTTTTCACTCAGCATGTGATTAAACTGTGGAACTAATTGCCACAGGAAGTTGTTGATCCAAAGAATTTAGTAGGATTCAGAAAAGGATTATATATTTACATAAATATCAATATCCAAAGTTGTTGTTGTTAATGACAGTGCTTTTAGAAATTATATTAAACTTTGGACTTCACGATTTAAGCAAATATCTGATGATTAGGTCTAATCCTTATCTCTTTGGTGGTAGGGAGATTAGTCCACATGTGGTTAATGCAGGCACGTATTATGGCTAAGGCTGTGAGTCTGTCACAGAGATCACAGATTCTGTGACCTCTGTGACATCTGCTGGTGCAGCTGGCCCAGGGGCTGCCAGAGCTGCTCAGGCAGCCCTTGGGCCAGCGGCACCGGCTGCTTCTGGAGCGCTCCCCCCAACAGCAGCAGGAGTTTGGGTGTGGGAGGGGGCACAGGGTTGAGACAGGGTTGGAATGCAGGTGGCGCTTACTTAGGAGTGGCTCCCCAGAAGCGGCAACATATCCCTCGGCTGTTAGGCAGAGACACAGCCAGGCGGCTCTGCACTGTGCCTCCATCCGCAGCACCACTCCTGCAGCTCCAATTGTCTACGGTTCCCAGCCAATACGAACTGCAGAGCTGGCATTTGAGTGTTCGGGGCAGGGGCAGTGCTCACAGACCCCCCTGGCTGTGCCTCCGCCTATGAGCCAAGGGATTCCAGGGAGCTGAGTGGAGCCGGGTAGGGAGCCTGCCAGCCCCTTCAACTTCCCCCGAACCCCAGCACCAGCAGAGTTCCTGGGTCAGACCCCTCCCCTGAACACCCACAGTGCCCCCCTCCAGAGCAGGTTTTAGTTATGGGTGCATAGTAAAAGTCATGGACAGGTCACGGGCTGTGAATTTTTGTTTACTGCCCATGACCTGTCCATGACTTTTACTAACAATACCTGTGACTAAAACGTAGCCTTAATTATGGCCATTGTCAGAGACAAGATACTGGACTAGACTGAAACAATATGGTAATTCCTATATAAATATAATACCCAGCAAATTAATATGAATGAATGTATGTGCAGAACACATTAATTGCTACTTTCATGTGTGAATGAATAATTATGTACCGTATGTCCATCTCATTGTTACTCTGTAAAATATAATTTTGTGTTTAAAAATTTTTCTTTCCCCAATCAGGGCTATGCACTGAAGGCCTCTACCGTGTTAGTGGGAATAAAACTGATCAAGACAACATTCAGAAGCAGTTTGATCAAGGTAATTGTAACTGATTTTCCTGATACTGCAATAAGTCTCTTCTCCAGAATTATTCTTAGTAGCTATTTTTGGAAGGGAATTGGGGTTCAGTATTGGTCACTCTTCAGCATTCTGTTGTTATAAATTAATTATTATTTGTAAGAGCTCAGGTATTTTGTTTTCTAATTCCTTTTAGATTGCTCCAACGAATGTCATTAGTTCTTGAGTTCTTCTTTTAACAGTGTATTTTAACAAATCCCTTTTACTACTCCTAAAGCGGAACACTGACTGGAAGTGAATTAAGATAAAGTGAATTAAACCCACTTCAATTCTGAATGTTTGTCCACATGGGTTTAATGCAGTTTAACTAATCCAATTTAAATTGATATCTTTAATTAATTTGGATTAATTATCCTGAGTGTTCCCATGTAGACAAGCCCTTAGTGTTAGCGAAGAATCCAAGAGCACTCGTATCTATTACTGGTCACTCTGAGACAGGATGTTGGTTAGATGAACCACTCATCTGATCTGGTATGGCAGTTCTTATGTTCTGACCTGACATTTCTCAACTGTAATTTCCCAAAATACCTCTACTTTCTAGCTTAAGTGTTGCATTTTTTAATAAATATTTATTAGTATTCGGCATTCAGGTTCTAATTAAAAAGTAAACTGTATGACTAATGAGGATTCTGTTATTGGTGAATTGTATTTTGAATAATCTTGTTAAAATGTTAAATTTAGTTAGTCCACTTCCAGTACAATGTAGAGCCTTTATTCATCTTGTTAGAATGTACATGAATGCAAATAGTATATTGTGGTTATAATCTGGATCTCCAAGGGAAGATGTCCTGTATTATTGTTGTTATTCCTCTCTGAACATCACCCTGTAATATACTGCCTCAGTCTTTTAGTCATTTATATAGAAACTTCCACTCTGACCTGGATTCCCACAGTTGGATTGATGCATTATAGTAAAATTCATCATAGACAGTGGCAAGAGTAAATTAGATTTTTTTCTCTGCCACATTGAAGCCAACATCTTCTATACAGAATATCTAAATCTATCTATTAAATATCTATCTAGAATATCTATTTGTTCTTCAGCTGCATAGGTACATTAGTGGATTTACTCACATTTGGATCAGAGCATGATTGCAGGCATATATTTACCTGGTGGTGGACCTTTTCATTCAGTTACTTTTTGAATAGAATGTTTGGTGGTATATCCCTTTTTGTATTACAGATACTTTTTTAAAATAAGGTATGTGCAGTGATAGCTGTTGGTTTTGCTTACACTAATAAATTTCTGTTTCATTGTGTCTCACAGATCATAATATCAACCTAGAATCTATGGAAGTGACAGTAAATGCTGTGGCAGGGGCTCTTAAAGCTTTCTTTGCAGATCTGCCAGATCCTTTAATACCTTATTCTCTACATCCAGAATTGGTAGAAGCATCAAGTAAGTAGTAAATCTAGTCTCTTGTTGATTACGTTCTGTGTGTTATCTTATTATACGTTTTAAATTCATTATATTTTGAAATGACTAGCTCTTGTGAAACTGAAATTTTTAGAATAAATTGCTGCCCTCTGCTGTGTCTATGCAGTTTTAAAAGGACACACTTTAAAATGAATGAACACTGTTACATAAAGAAGTAAATCTTTAATGAACATCTCAGACCAAATTGTGATTTTATTATTTATCTTATCTGGATAACTCATTTAATTGAAAGAATTAGCTTTGTGCCAGTCTATAGTAAAGTTGAAGAATAAATGTAAATAATAGTAATAGGGAAGCATGCATGAAATAAATATTTTGTTCAAAAAGGTTTATAAGTTAAAAATATTTAATATTCTTTTTACTTAAGAATTTTCCCAAATGCCTTTATTTAAAAAAACCCAACAACTATACAGTGTTAAATCTGTTTACCTTTCATGTATTTTTCGTACACTTACAGCTGCAAAGCATAACGTTTATGGATCTACCCCGTTTAAAGGCCTTCTTTCTTTGAATCAGATTAGGTCAAGGAATTGGATTGCAGCAAACTATTCCGTAAACATAAACCAGTGTTACATACTTGTGCAGGGTGGAACTATGACACAAATAGTACTGTTTTTTTTTAATCCAAAACATGACAATATATTTATCACACTAAATCTGGAAATTGGGTATAGAAGACCAGCTAGATTAACACCTATCTTTTAACACATGTATCTTTGTATGTTTTGGTTTTATCTAGTTGATATCCATAAATACTTTATTTATAGGAAAAGGTGTTAGTGGTCTTAATTCTCAATCAGTATTTTTAGTTAGATTACTTGATTAATAAACTACAGGCAAATTTTACTGATTTTTTTTATTAGATGTGACAAAACCCATGAAAACTTTTAATTTCTATAGAAGCAACTGTTTAAAAAGGAATATAAATTAAATGTTGTTGTTGCAGAATGATAATCCCAATTTGGGAACAGATTTAATGCCATGTTGTATGGCCCTGCACCTCAGATATGTGTTTAGTAATAAAATCATGTAGATAACATTTTAATGAATGAGATGCCAAATGGCGCTAATGCCACAAAGTGTTTGCATGTTCAGGGCAGAGTGGAAACTCCCTAATGCCTACATATTGTTTAATAGTAGCATTATTTTGAGGCTAGGTAAGAGAGATTTGTTCCTTTTTTTAATTAAGCATTACGAGTCAGAAGGATAATGTAAAAATATTATGTACGCTAACAGTAAAATTGATGGATCAAAAGAACTGTTTAAAAAAAAAAAAGTAATAATCCTAACACCATCTAAATAGGAAAACACACTAGAAGACTCCTCCTCTGTGTGAAAAACATGGAGTTCCTGGCCCTAAACACAATTCCATTTCAGTCCTTTTTAAGCTGTAAAACAGCATTGCTCCCTTTTGGAATATCATTTGGCCAGTTGACCCCACCTCTCTCTCAATTTTTAAAACTCAAGAAATTTTCACATATGCATCTTGGTGGGCTACCCAGACAAATGTGTGATGGCATCCTTTATGTTTCAATTCTTTAGACTTTCATTCAATCAGCCTTTGAAGAAATTATGAGTAATTATTTTTGTCTAACCAACTGTCTTCTAGAGAATCAAGAGAGAGCTTCAGTCCTTTTGCTGTAATTGCAACTTTCAGCAGTACTAAACTGCCAGTCTGTTGCTCCACTGGGAGCCACAAAATATTTCCTGAATGTCAGCCAAAGAGGGTACCCTGGTCATATCCCTTCAGAGAAAGACCAAGCCCATCCCAATGGCTCTCTCTGTTACTGCTACCTTAAACGTCTTTTCTTTTATATTGAATGATCTTTCCTTATATGCCAGCTCTTTTATCTAAATACTAAGAACTCACCCTGAAATTGCAAACAGCAGCTGCAGAGATTATTTGAAATAAATTTGTAAGGTTTGGATAAACTTGTGATTGCTATCCATACAGAAAAATTAACCTACTTAACGTTGTACTTTTAATAGTCTGTGGAAGGCTTCTCTGTTAGTTTATTCCCTAGACTGTTGTTCATACTTACTCTTTAAAGTTTGAATGTTTGCCTGCTTCTGCTAGTTTCTACCTTTTCCTCTTTTAAACAGAGTGTTTTTTAAATCATTTCTCCCAGGCTCAATCATGTTATTTCATCAATTGGACTAGTTGACAGGCTTAACATATTTTCAATTCATGGGCATAAATCATGTATTAGAACCACCCCTCCCCCAAATTTTGGGAATCTTCTGTCTCTGAATAAAAGTCTTATAAAATATTTTTAGTAGTAATAGTGTGAAAGAGGGAAATCTGACTCATAAGTGAGTTAATGATGATCATCTCACAAGCCAACAATGAGCTATTAAAATGATTTTTCAACATTAAACATAGATAAATAATTTTGTCAGGTACAGATTGTGTGTTCTACCTATGATAGAGAAGTAAAACTATATATAATAGTTTGTCTAGATACAATTCTTCATGTAACTTCAAAAACGGTTTCTCACATTGGCATTCCTTCCCAGAATGGATGCTTTATCTGTCCCTACATACTAATGAGATGAATTAGCACTACCATTTGTAAAGGTTTCCTTTTAAGTATATAAGGAAAATTGGTGTTTTGCTGTTATCTCTACAGAGATCTTGGATAAAACAGAACGACTGCATGAGTTAAAAGAAATTGTGAAGAAATTCCATCCTGTGAACTACGATGTCTTCAAATTTATAATAACTCATCTAAACAGGTTTAGTATTCTTTTCACTACTAAAAATCTATGTAATAATTACTGAAAAAATTGTATGTTCATATCACTCATGTCAATAAAAATATTGAATGCGTGAACAAACTAATATTAAAAAAAAGGAATGCAAGAAAGGGGATTTGAAATGTAAGTTAATTTATAATGAAAAGAATTCATGGTTTGTGTAAGGGTTTGCCTTACTATAGCTTATTAATACTGTGATTTATTGAAGTAGGATAATCTGACGCTATCACTGTTCTGTGGGATAGAGCAAAATTTCTTATATCTTGAGTAAATTTCTCTGTTGAAGAGACAGTTGCGTGCAACAGTAGATTTGGGAGTTGTTTTAATTAAAATTCAATGCAAAACCATACAATGAACTAAACATTAGAATGCAATATGTATTTAATCTACTGTCATGTTCTGCAGGCTTGATCAGTAAGAGGTTGTGTCACTGCCTTCCCTGTAACCCTGGTGCCTTAAATACTCTGTTGCTGTGGCTCACAGTCTGCAGACAAGCATGCAGTATTGTGTATGTGTGCTGTGGAGCCCTGGTTCTTCTGTTCGTTGATGCAGCTGTGTAATCTACTTAGAGGTGTGCGTACCCAGCTCACAGGAGCTGGAGAACTTTGCCTAGCATTACCCATAGGAGCACACTCATATTCTATGGCCCTAGCCCCTCCCCTGGCCATATAAGGGCAAAGCTGTCCTGACCTCCTCAGTTCCTTCTGACCACTTGTGGCTAGCGTTGGAGTTCCATGTGGTGTTTTTTACCTTGTGGTCTCACTTTCTAAGAATTTTTCCTTGAATATACACCTCTACCCAAATATAATGCTGTCCTCAAGAGCCAAAAAATCTTACTGTGTTATAGGCAAAACTGCATTATATCGAACTTGCTTTGATCCGCTGGAGTGCGAAGCCCCGCCCCCCCCCCGGAATTCTGCTTTACCGTGTTATATCCGAATTAATGTTATATCAGGGTAGAGGTGTAGTAGCACTTAGGTTAAGTTTAGTGTTAGGTATTAGTTAGAATACAGTAGTGCCTCACTTAACGTTGTAGTTATGTTCCTGAAAAATGCAAATTTAAGTGAAACGATTCAAAACGAATCCAATTTTCCCATAAGATCTAATGTAAATGTGGGGGGTTAGGTTCCAAGGAAATTTATTTGGGGCAGACAAAAGGCATTATATACTGTACAGTACTGTACTGTACTGTGGTTGGAAAGTGCCCCAGCTTACACTGCTGCAGGCAAGTACACTAGGAAGCACCTTTCGAAGCAGCAGCGGCGGCAGCTTTCCCAGAGAAGAAAAGGCCCGCCTCTTCCTGTCCCTGCTCCACTCCAGGCCCACCTCTTTCCACCCGTACTCACCTCCTCTCCACACTTTCCTCCTGCCAAACAGCTGTTTGGCAGTGCTTAGGACTTTCTGGGAGGGAGGGGGAGGAGTGGAGATGCAGCACTCCCCCCCCGCCTCCCCCTCCTTCCCAGAAAGTCCTAAGCGACACCAAACAGCTGTTTGGCGGTGGGGGAAGCACTGAGAGGGAGGAGGAGGAGGTGGAGAAGAGGAACTTGTGCAGTGCTCCCTTGTGAAGTCGCTGCTCTTCCACAGAATCTTACAAGCAATGAACAGAGCAGGCAGCCAAAAAACGTTATAAGGGAGCATTGCACAACTTTAAACGAGCGTGTTCCCTAATTGAGCAGTGATGTAACTTTGAAGCAACGTTAAGCGGGAGGATGTTAAGTGAGAAGTTACTGTAGTTGGCTGCTCTGTGTGTTTAAGCATTGTCTGTTGGGGGACGGGGGATCCCCAACAGTAATCCCCACACAAGGTGCCTGTGTCTTGGTAAAGGACACATTAAAGAGTGGTGCACCATCTGCAAGTCATTCACAGTGAGGACTCAGGTGGTGAGAGACAAGCACCTGAAGGAGGCCCACTTAGATGAGGGCTTCAGTGCCAGATCATCAGTCACCTTCAGGTCTGGCAAGTGATTCTGCTCCATGCTTGGGTTCTGTCATTTCCCCAAGAGGAAAAAGGGGTTGTTTTCCCTCCTCTGGTATGGTGAGGAAGAGATCCCATAAAATGAATCTGGACCATTCCGGGGCTTGGGAAGGCTTCTCCTGATCTTCTAAGAGGAGCAGCACACAGGATGAAGCAATGTCATCTAACTGCTCCCTAATACCACTCAGAGAGCCTGTACTGTTGACTCTGGTTCTGGCCATGGGGCATTCACTGAGTCTGATACCAATGACGTCGGCACCACGCAACTGTCTCCATGCTGGCAACGTAACAAGCAGCATTGACCTGCTTTGCCCCTCAGTCCCAGCCTCTCCACTGGTATGGTTTCTACAGCCTTGTACTTTGTTGTGCCCTTGGCATCTTGTGGCCATGTTGCAGAGCTCCTGGGCTTATCATCACCAGAGCACAATCTGGGCCTCAGACTGTGGAATTGAGGCCAACATTGGGCCCCGACACTGAATGGCCCCTGGTGATGGTGCATCCTTCAGCACTGTCATCTTGGCAGCAGATTTCTTTGTCAACTTCAGTGCTGCCCTCAGTCTTGATACTGGTGCCTCTCCTAGTACTGGATGGAACTCTTTCTCTCTCTCATTTGGTACTGCCGTTGCTGATCTCCCATTCCTCTTCAGTGCCAGTGCTGAGTCTGTTTGTTTACCCTGTTGTCAGCAGAGAAGCTCCAGGACTCCTGAAGCTCCAGGTCTGGGTCATCCTACCCTTTGTCACCAGATAGGCATTACAGATCCCCTTTGGATGGCCATCAGTATGAAGATTGGCATCTGCCTTGCAGTTGGGACAGGGGCTCTTGGTCCAGTGCATACTGGCCAACAATGCCTCATCTGTGAGCTCCTTGGAAGCCTTTGAATGCTTCTTTGCTCCTGAGATCCCATTCCTTGACCAACAACAGAGTGAGATACCCAATCCCAATGGTGTCTCCCACTCCCAGACCATCTCAGCTGCAAGCAACTGCGGAGCTTGTTTCCCCCTGGACCTCCAGGGTTATTCCGATCAGATCCTACGGTGCAAAAACAGGACCTGTCGCTGATGCAGCAAACCTTCTCCCTGGATGACTGTCCTGTACCAGAATCTTTCTCTCCCTCAGTGACTGACGATTTTAAGTCTTATCAGGACCTCCAAAGGCATATGGCCACTACCTTGGGTATCAAGGTGGAATGCCCACAGGAGAATACACGTAAGTTGTTGGATATTCTCTGATCATTAGCTTTACCGAGAGTGTCCCTCCTGATGAGTGAGGCTCTTTTGGAGCCTGTAGAAGCCGTCTGGAATACTGTAGCTTCATTGCTTCCCATGGCAAAGCATTCAGAAAAGGGGTACTTCATTCCAGTGCCAGGTTTTGAGGGTTTCTCCACCCATCTGGCCCCTAACTCTTTCTCTGGTGGAAACTGCAGGAAGTGACAGGGCATGGCAGGGAAACTATAAGTTCATCCCTATGGAGAAAGAATCCAAAAGGATGGACTTAATGGAGAGGAAGATTTATACCTTCTCTTCCATGCAAATGTCCATTGGGAACAATCGGGTGTTGGTCTCTAAATATGACTCTGACAGTTGGACAGCCATGTATATTATATAGTTTATGGATAAGTTACCAGAACCCTCCCAGGAAATAGTTTACAGCATTCATTGCAGAAGATCGTATTGTGGCTAAGACTGTTGCAGTTAGCTCTGGACGTGGTAGATGCCGCAACCAGAGTTACAGCATTGGCTGTGACCATGAGGAGGGCCTCATGGCTGCAGAATTTGTGCATTACATGTGAGGTGTAGCAGACCATTAAGGACTGACTGTTTGATGGCTGGGATTTATTTTCGGGGAAAAAATGATGAAACCCTGCACTCTTCTAAAGACTCCATAGCTAAGTCCCATTCTTTGGGAGTATATACTCCGGCCATAAAGAGATGCCACTATTGCGATCAACACAGCAACTTTTTTTTCAGACAGTTCTCCCTTCTTGTAAGGAAGAGGAACTACTGGAAGGGGCCACAGATCCCCGAGGAGACAGTTCTCTGGTTCTGGGTTTAACCTGCCAACTTTGCCTTTCCTCCTTTTCCCTCTCTTCCCAGCATCCAGCAAGCACCTATTTTGACTCAAGTGTCCAGGACAGTAGTCCAGTGGTGACCTCTCTTTCTCCTTTCCATCTGTTTGGGGACAGACTAGCTTGTTTTTATCATATCTGGGACTCAATTACCATGGAAAGCTGGGTCCTAAGCATCGTCAGATTGAATTATGCCATATTGTTTCTTTCCATCTCTCCTCCCCACCCAGTGCCTTTTCAGGGACCCCTCTCATGAGAATCTGCTCCGCAAGCAGTCTCGGTTGGCTCTGGGGACTAAAGAGGAGGTTTCCCGGCAGCATCGGGGACAGGGGCTCTCCTCCCTATATTTCCTGGTTCCCAAAACCAAGCGATGGAAGAAACCTCTGCACTCTCAACAAATATTTCATATATGTTAGATTCTGTATGGTCACCCTATCAACTATCCTCTCTGCCTTAAATCACAATCTCTGGTTTGCTGCTGTGGACCTGCAGGATGCTTATTTCCACATAGCAATCGTTCCGAGCCATGGGAGATTCCTCAGTTTTCTGGTAGCTGGCCAGCACTACCAGTACACTGTGCTGCCTTTCAGCCTACTTTCTGCTCCCTGGGATTTTCCAGATACATGATTGTGGTAACAGCATGCTTCAGGAAGAGAGGTATTCATATCCCTCCATATCTGGATGATTGGTTACTGGGGGTCAAGTCCAGAGAGGAGGTCCTCTGTCATGTTCACTTTACACTAAGCCTACTTGGTCCTCTAGGTCTCCTCCTAAACAGCGGAAAGTCAACGTTGGTTCCAACTCAGACAGAGTTGGCCTTACCATGAGGCGAACTGAGGCGGCCCGCCTCAGGTACCAGACGTGGGGGTGGGGGTAACAGAAAGCAGCAGGAGCTGCAGGGAGAGAGAGGAGGAGGAGCCTCTTATGTACCTCTCTAGCACCCCCAGGAGTGCTAGAGAGGTACATAAACACCAGCTTCTCAGGGAGCTTCCTGTTTCCTGCTGCTTCCCTGAACCCAGTTGAGGAGAACAGGCAGTCAACTGAAGTAGTAGGAGCCAATTAAGCCCTTAAGACGCTGATATCTTCCCTCACTCTGGCCCTGCTACCAGCCTGCTTATTTGTCCCCTTCAACTGAGTGTTGAGAGCCACTATAGCTGGCACAGAACAGCAGTCAGGAATGAAAGAAGAGAATGCCCCTCTGGGGCAGCATTCAGAAAAAGAAAGAAAGCAAAGGAAGCTTTTCTGTATAAGCAGGAAGGAGCTCTCCTGAGATACATAGACACAAATGTTCACAGTGAGTCTTCCAGAGCCAGTGAGGATGTGAGTGGTGAGGAGATGCCTGATCTTCCAGTTAGTCAGAGTGCAGGTGACCTGGCAGCTACCATAGCATCCATATCTCCATCTCGAATGGAATGTAACCATGCACATTCCTGAAGAAAAGTGTAGATCAGAGAAGAGTATGGTGGAGTCACAAGAAACAGCTGCTGCTGAGTTTAGTTCCTTAAGTGTAGATGATCCAGGACTGTGGACCCACTTGAGCAGTAGCCTGAGGGACTTCCTTGTACTGCATAGGCCACAGCAAGTGAAAAACTTCTTGTTCCCCAAAGACAACGAAAACAGAAGTTTCTATGTACCACATTACTGGCATGAAATCCCCAATGGTGACAAAGTGGAGAGGCCGTGGCTTATGTTCTCAGAACCCCAGAATGCTGCATACTGTTTGTGTTGCAAACTCTTCCAGTCTAATGTTCTAGTCACATTGGGTTCTACAGGAACAAAGGACTGGAAAAATCTGGCTAGAAATCTGGCATGCCATGAGTAGACAGCAGATCACCAGAGAGCATTCCATAGCTGGAAAGAGCTTGAGATGAGATTAAGATTAAAGGCCACCATAGATGATCAGCATCAAGAGAAGATTGCATCAGTGTCTCTTTACTGGCACAATGTTCTGAAAAGGCTCACTGGCCATTGTGAGACTGCTTGCTACCCAAAACCTAGCACTGTGTGGCACTTCAGATCAGCTGGATGTGCCAAACAATGGAAACTTCCTTAAAATTGTGGAGCTGATGGCTGAGTTTGATGCTGTACTCTAGGAGCATCTAAGAGAGTCACCACCCAAGAAATGTACGCACACCACTACATTGGAAAAACAATTCAAAATGAGATCATATAGTTACTGGCAACAAAAGTCAAACAGAAGATTATGGCAGATCTGAAGTCAGCAAGATGTTGTTCTGTTATTCTGGACTGCACACCTGTCCTCAGCCATATGAAACAAATGACTTTAATGGTGTGTTTTGTAACAACAACAGAACCTAGTGAAAATGTCCCTGCAGTGGTGACTGTCAGAGAGCATTTTCTAGAATGTATTGACATTGATGATACTACAGGAGGTGGTATGACAAATGTGCTTCTTTGAAAGCTGGAAGATAGGGAATTGTAATAGCTGACATGAGAGGTCAGGGCTAACATGGGTGGAAAGAATAGAGGAGTGCAGACACGGATCCAAGAGTTAAACCCTCTAGCTTTTTTTGGCCCATACAGATGCAGCATCAGCTTCTGCTGGATTTTTTAATGTAATTCAAAGCATCTATGTATTTTTTTCTGCATCGAGTCATCGGTGGCAAATTTTGAAGCAACATCTGAGAACATCGTCTCTGACACTGAAACCACAGAGTGCCGCACAATGGGAAAGTTGAGTGGAAGCGATAAAGCCTATCATACACCAAATTGGGATGATAGATGATGCCATAGTTTGCATTATGGAGGATAATGCTATGATAGGAACTGTTCGTGGGAGAACAGTGGCAGAGGGAAATGGAATCACCAGAAACATACATAACTTCAAATTTTTGTGTGGCTTAGTGTTGTGGCATAACATACTGTTTGAAATAAATGTTGTAAGTAAGAGACTCCAAGGTATTGCCTTGTTATATCTAGAGCAATGAAACAACTGGACAAAGCAAAGTCATCCTTACAGTCTTACTGGTCAGATGAGAGATTTCAACACATTATGAAGAGTGCACAGAAGTTGGCAGAGAAACTTCACACTGAAGCTATTTTCCCACCCATTTAAGAATACAAAAGTCATCGAAGAAGATGACATTTTGATTGAGGCACGGGATAATCCCATAAGAGACCCCAAAAACAATTCAAAGTTGAATTCTTTAACCAGGTGCAAGATTGTGCAGTACAGTCAGTTGAAGAATGTTTCATGCAGCTCAAGGAACACAGCAGTATATTTGGGATGCTGTAGGATATTCCAAAACTCCTCACTATACCTGAAGAACACCTACACCAGCAATGCAGGGCACTAGAGACAGTGCTGACGCATGATGACATGCGCGATATTGATGTGAGTGATTTAGGTGATGAACTGAAAGCCCTTTCAAGATACATTTCAGCAGAATCAACTCCAAAGGCTGTTCTGGAATATATGTGCACAAATAAGATGACCATCCTCTTTCCAAATGCTTTTGTTGCTCTGTGCATACTTCTAACACTTCCTGTAACAGTTGCCAGTGGAGAACGCAGCTTCTCCAAGCTGAAGTTAATAAAAACACATCTATGCCCCACAATGACACAGGAGAGGCTGGTCGGCCTTGCAGCCATCTCAATAGAGCATGAGCTGGCCCAGACTGTGGACCTTCAGGAAGCAGTTCAAATCTTTGCAACTAAGAAGGCATGGAAAGCACCACTTTTTGATTATTCAAACAGATAAAAATTCCAGTGTTTTTTTTTTTTCTTGCAAACAAGAAAAGTTACATTTTCTGTTCAGGCGTTTGAAAGGTAAGTGTTAATAAAAAATTTTGAAAAAGGCATTTTAAGTTATTAGTTCTCCTTTATTGGGATAGATTGCAGAGCAGTACTATTAGAGGAGTAGAACAGGAAGAAGTCAGAATTGAGACCTTTCAAAGTTTTGGCCCAAGCAATGAGGCATGGGGGCATCATTTAAGCTCCCTGCCTAAGGTGTCAAAATGTTGTGGGCTGGCTCTGCTCAGAGAATCAAGTTTGTTGGCACACCGGTAGACTCTACAAGTTCAAGAGCATTTCTGCGAGCGGAGTGATTCTGGGCAATTCCCCTTGCGTCTGGATCTGCAGTCTCAACACTCAACTACAGCCCGAATATGTCTGCAGTTGCTAGGCCGTATGGTTGCATGCACACACATAGTCCAATATGGAAGTATGCACCAATGTCCTCTTCAGAAATGGCTGAAATTGGTTACCTACCTGTAACTGTTTTTCCTTGAAATGTGATGCAGATGTGTATTTCATGACTCCCTCTCCATGCCCTCTGCATTGGAGTCTGTACTTCTGGCATTCTGTGTGAAAGAACTGAGGAGATTGGGGCAGCACCCCAATATATGGCCAGGGGAGGGACTAGGGCACAGGGCATGAGTGCTGCCCCTATGAATGCTGCTAGGCAGTTTTCCAGCTCCAGTGTGCTGGGTGCATGCACACATACCTAAGTAGAATACATGTCTGCATCACATTTAGAAGAACAAGTTACAGGTAAGTAACCATTTGTTCAGCTCTGACCCTAGCAGCCTGCCTGCAACACAATAGCCTCATCCCTGATTTCTACCAGTTTTGGTTACACCTGGCAAGATGACCCCAACACACCTACAGTTCCAAATTTGCCCACAACTGTCTGCCCTGGAGTCTGCAATGTTCCCGTGGTGTACTCAGAGAAATAAGAAGATATGTTTGCTCCTTTAAAGAGACAATACCCAGCAGCCTGCCAATTTAACTGGAGTTAACAGTTCAGTTCAAACACAGCACTGGGTTGGGTTAGATGAAAAATAAAACAAGTTTATTAACAACAGAACATAGGTGAAGTGATACCAAGAAAAAGAGAGAAAGGTAAAGGTGGTTAGTAGTAGAAGTGAAGATATGCACCTAAAAGTCGAGAACTTAATTTAGCAAGGTATGGTCTTTAGGATGGTTTCTCTCACTAGTTATTCTTTGTCTAGCATGACTGACTGTCTCTCTGTTAGGACCTTCTACAGAAATGTCCCTTGTCTTCACGGGTAAAAGATAAACATGGAGTTTCTTTGTCCTTTATATTCCCAAAAAATTGGCTTTGTTCTCAAAGTTAGGAAGGCCACCTGGGGATTTGGTCTCTTGTCTCTCTCACTGCAGGAGCTATGTTAATTCTCTCTTGAGTTCAGGCTCATGACAACCTCTTCAGGTTTAGCTTGATAGCTTTGTTTATGGCTCCTATGTAAATTGATTTAAAATCACGTTCCTTTTACCTAGGGTAGGCTATCTTTGTCTTAAATATATTATAGTAACATTAGAGGGAATTCATTACAAGGCATATTTTGTACAAACATTGCAGTAGTGTGTAAGGTGTAAATACAGGGGTCCTTAAGGTCATGTCTATTTTGCACCTGGCTTTTCATAACATCTTTAAGTGTTATTTAATAAAACTGCTTGAAAACAAATATTTCTTATGGAGTGAAAGTCTTGTATTTGTCTCCTCAAATCTGGTCTTCTACATGAGCCATTTAATGCTTTCAAGGTTTTTCCTTGATTTTAATATATAAGGAATTGTTTTTAATCTTGACATTAGCAGATGGACGCCACCCATAGCATGACTTGGTGTGTATATACAAGTACGTAATGTTCAGAATTATGGAAAGAAGAGTGAAAAGACCAGTTTGGTCATCTGATTTCTCACCCCACCAATGCGAGAGTATGCCCTGAAAAGCCTTGAGTCTAATTGTGATAACAGTTACACTGGTATAAATTAGAATTAACTCCACTGAAGCCAAACTGGTGTGACTAGAGTAGAGTGCATTCTAGTAACTTTTTGTCCAATTTTTAAAAATCTGTGCAATGGATGAGGCTGTTTCAAGTGATTAAGAAACTCCCTGATTCTTAGATTATTGTATATATTCTTAACTTCATCTAGAGCAGAAAAATACCTCATAATGACTAATATTTCTTAAATAGAATATAGTATAAAATTTTTATAATACGTAGGCTCAAGGTAACATACTTACAGTTGAATATTCAACCATAATTGCATTTCTGGACTAACTATCCAATTTTAATGTTGTATTCTCATGGACTTTTAATGTAGTTATATAATGTTTGATTTGATTGGGAATGTGTATTATAGTAAAATACATTACAGGGTAGTATTATGTTTTCTTCGCTGTAACAGTAACACGTTGAAAAATAAAATGCTAAATAAGAGGTCACGTTGCAGCTCCCAGCTGAATCCTTTTAAGATAATTCATTCAAAAAACTATTTGGCTGCCTAGCTAATTAAACCACAAAAATAGCTTTCTATGTCTCCCTAAAGAAACCTTTCTGAGCAGTAGGAAGGAAAGTCCTGCTAAGTTGGTTATTAAAGTTAACAGCTCTGAAAGAGTGGAACCAGATCAAAATGGGGATGTCGTGCAGTATACAGAACAAAACTCATGCAAGAGATTGCCTTGTATTTGACCACAGTAATAGATGGTAAAAGGATTTGAAAATCATAGACATGTAGGACTGGAAGGTACCTCAATGGGTCATCTGAAACCAGTGGAATAGACTGGCAGCATAAGATCTTTAAAGAAACACACGTTCTATTTAAAAACTCTGAAGAAGTTTTGAAATTTGCAAAGGATTCTGAGTAGAAAACATAGACTTCTAGACTACCTTGTGTTTAAACTAATGTGAGTATGTAATTAAAATGGCAGTTACTGTTTGTTAAAAAATATATTTTAAAATTTTTACTTTTGAGTTCCATGGTATGTGCTTAGCTTCAATAATTGTGCTAAATGGACTATCTCCTATGATTTATCACAATCTGACCTGTCGTGATCTTAATGTGGAGCAGTCTACACTTTCCATATCAGTTACAGAGAGTACTATTTAATGGGGTCTATATGAAATATCACTTATCTTTTACATGGAGATAGACTCCATGCTCCTGAAAATTTTTTCCTTATTGTCCTTATTTCTAGCTATTGATATCTTATACCTAGACTAGGCCGGGTAATTAAAGATACACTCAAGTTCTTAGGGAAGAGTGAAAGTTTTGTCATAATGACTGAGAAAGGAAGGGATGATGAGGATTTAGAAGCAATGATTAAAAGCTCATGTTGAGTTTAAGATGGCCAGCAGATATCAAAAAGGCTGAGATTTTAGCTGGGACCAGGAGCAGAACAAATTAGAGTGGAGTGGAGAAGTAGATCTGGGTGTTGTCAGCACAGAGAAGGTAGATGATAGGTCTGTTCTATCTCTGTATAATCACTTTTGCATACAGAGAGACGAGTTGAGGGCTAAGGAAGAAGCCCAGTAGAATTCCTATTGTCTGGAATGAGAGGAATCTTCCAAACCAAACACTGAAGTTGCAATGGGAGAGGTAGAAGAGCCAAGAGAGAATAGTCATGGAAACTGAGGGAAACAAGATTTCACGGAGAGCATGGTCAACAGGGTAAAAGGCAGCCTGACAGGAGGTAGGGATAGAATACTGTTTCTGACACTTTGCTAAGAACTTCTTCAGTACTATGTAAGTGAGAGCAATTTCAGAGAAGTATAGAGAGATGGAGTCTCACTGGAGAGGGTCAAGGATGGAGTTTAAGACAGAGCTCCAGAGAGCAGCTCTAGGCAGCGTGTTGAATTACTTCAGGGAGAAAAGGAAGAAGGTTCTGTGATAACTTTGAAGACTGAACATTTGTTCTATCTTTAAACATGATATTTTAATAACTAGCCTACTCCCTTTGCTGTCAGCAGGGTATTGTGTATCATTTTAGCCTATTTACATTTAACAGTGTTCTTAAAATTTAATTAAATTATTCAGCTGGCAACAGACTGACTCATTAATTTTCCTCTGAGGGGTACCCTAGGAAACAATTATATGTAGAAGAACCAATTTAAAAAAAAAAAAAAAAACCTTGGATACAAGCATTAAACAAAATGCAACTTCTTCCCTATTGTCTTTTGAATTCTTTAAAATTCTGTACATGAAATATTGACAGCATTAACTACTCATTGAAATGTAAAAAGTTCTCAAGAAAGAAAATGTGAATATTGCCCTAATTCAGGATGAGTATGTAAATATCTCTGGACATAATACATTCAAAACAGACAATACACCTCTACCCCAATATAACGCTGTCTTTGGGAGCCAAAAAATCTTCCCTCATTATACCGCATGAAACCGCATTCTGTCAAACTTGCTTTGATCCGCTGGAGCATGCAGCCCCTGCCCCCCCCCAGGGCGTTGCTTTACCACATTGTATCCGAATTCGTGTTATATTGGGTCGCGTTATATCGGGGTAGAGGTGTATTTGATTCATCCTATACTACTTGACAAAGGCACTACATTTATTAACACAAAATATTACCTGTTGCAGTTACTTCTGCCACTGCAAATGAGGAAAATATTTTCTTGTACAATTTATCTTAATATTTGGTTTATACATTCAGTCCGGATTAATGTCCCAGTTGTCTATCAGATTTATTAACCAATTATTTTCACACTACAAATAAGGAACTTGATGAACCTTAATCATATATTAAAAAACAAAATAGATAAAATTCCACCCAATTTCCAGATAAACAACAAATCTAAAACCTTAAAATCTGTAATTTTAGAACAAGATGTAGT
This sequence comes from Gopherus flavomarginatus, assembly GCF_025201925.1. Classification (NCBI taxonomy): domain Eukaryota; kingdom Metazoa; phylum Chordata; order Testudines; family Testudinidae; genus Gopherus; species Gopherus flavomarginatus. The sequence continues at coordinate 110,938,561 of NC_066621.1, forward strand.
CTTAAGTGTGAGGTTTTTTTTCCATTTTAAAGGTAAAGATTCCTTATCTAACACTTATCTAAAGTTTGATTTTCAGTAAATCTGAAACAGTAGTGAAATATTTAGCCTAGTAAATAGGTGTTATACCTATCTCAGATCACACAACTGGTAGGAGTGCAGGATATCAAAGATCAGGCACCAAGATGGAAATTCTCTTTTTATATGTTGAAAACAATCGTTCTTCTTGTTAATAATATACGCAGTGGTATTTCAAAGTAGGACAGAATCCCACATTTTGTCAGGAACATTTAAACTGAAAAAACAAAGGCACAACAGAAATTCAGTTGCAACTTGAGAACTTGAAAGAAGAAGGATCTCTCTCGTGGTCAAATCTAAATCACAAGGAACTCTCATTTCAAATCTTTTTTTTTTTTTTTTTTTTTTTTTTTTTTTTTTTGTATTGGCCACAAAGCCAGCTGTGACATTAAGAATGTCATCTAATTAAAGCAGGGTTCCACAATGCGGAACCCACTGGTGCCATGGCATCCGCCAGGGCATCTAAGTGTTTCCGTGTACTGGCGAGCGGACGAGCATCCGCCGAAATGCACCGACAAGCAACGTCATCCCGAGGTGTCATCGCCAAAATTTGTGCCGCGATGCCTCTGGATGACGCTGCTTGTCGGTATTTCAGCGGCTACGCCTATTGACGCTGCTTGTCAGCAGCATTTCAGCGGATGCTCGTCTGCCGCCACAGTCTTCCGTGGCTCGTTGTCTGGTGCCCGCCAGACGAAAAAGGTTGGGGGCCACTGCATTAAAGTCTCCACTCAGGAGCTGATGAGAGAGCATTAAAATCATTTAAAATTTTATATAACACTTAATTCATTCTCAGGAACTCCTGCTATAAAACAAATATACTATTTTCTGAAGAACCTAAAAATCCAACATACTGCTGCTGGGTAAAGTACAGGATTTAAAGACAAGCTTGCCAGTGAGTTTCGTAGACGGTAAGGCCAGAAAGGACCATTATGATCACCTAATCTGACCTCCTGCATAACAGAGGCCATAGAATTTCATCAATAGTTTTTGCATCAAGCATATAACTTCTGCTTGAGCTAGAGCATATCTTGTAGAAAGAGAGCAAAACTGAACTGAAAAAATTCTAGTGACAGAGAATCCAGTGTATTCCTAGGTAAACTGTTTCAATGGTTTATTACCCTCACTGTTAATTTTGCACCACATTTCTAGTCTGAATCTTTAGTTTCAGTTTCTAGTAACTGGAAATTCTGTCTTTGACTGTTTGAATTAAAGAACCCTCTACTGTAAGACATATTCTTCCCATGTAGATACATGCAGACCATGAAGAAGTCATCGCTTAACTTTCTCACAGGAAGACAGGTTTCCCAGACCTCAAATAATTCTTGTAACTCTTTTCTGAATTCCTTCCAATGTGTCAACATTCTTTTAAAATTGTGGACACCAGAATTGGATACCAGTATTTGTCTTATCAATGCTTTATACAGAGATGATACCTTCTCCCTAGTCCTATTTGATATTCCCCTGCTTATACATCCAATAATGGCATTAGCTTTCGTATGCATAACATTGCACTCCTTTCCAAAATTCAGGGCTCCCCTCCCCGTTCTGTAAGTATGACCTATGTTCATTGTTCATAGATGTATGACCTAGTATTTCTGAGTATATTAAAATGGTTCAGATGAATCCAACTTACTAAGCAATTCTGATTACTCAGTAAAACTGACTTCTTAAAATTTATCACTCCCATCTATGTTGTCATGTGAAAACTTGACTAGCAATGTTATATTTTCTTCCAGATCATTGATAGAGATATTGAATATCATTGGGCCAAGAACAGATCCATGCAAGACCCTAGAAAATATGTTGTGGGATGTACCAGTGTTCAGTCCACTTAATGTGTACTGTGTTGATTTTTGTACAGTGCTGTTTGTTTAATCTGAATATCATGTGATATTAAGTCAGATGCCTTACAGAAGTCTATTATGTCAACACAGTTGTCTTTGTCAACCAAATGTATAACTTCTTTTAAAAAAAACAAACAAAAAAAGCACCACACATTTATTTAACTAGATAGATTTTTAATAAAACCATATTGATTGGCATTAGTTATGGTACTGTTCTTTGATACTTTACTGTTTGAATACCTATGCATCTTTTTAGGAGTTTTATATACCTTGAATACTTTAAAATTCTGTCACTTCCTCAAAGGGGCAAAATCCCATATTCCTGTTTGGAAGCGTGTATAACCATATGTTTTGGGGAAAAAATGTATGAAGCTCTAAAAGACAGTAGAACAAAGGTTCTCAAATTGGGGGTCAGGACTCCTCAGGGGTCAAAAGGTTCTTACATGGGGGGTCATGAGCTGTCAACCTCCACCCCAGACCCCGCTTTGCCTCCAGCATTTATAATGGTGTTAAATATATAAAAAGCGTTTTTGATTTTTAAGGAGAGGTCACACTCAGAGGTTTTCTGTGTGAAAGGGGTCACCAGTACAAAAGTTTGAGACTCACTGCAGTAGGACACACAGAGCAATATCAATAGTTAACCTAATCGATAAAGTACTGACAAAGATTGTTAAGAACTGCTTATATCTTGCCCTATCACTACAAATTCATGTTGGTTATGTATGCACAGAGGCTCCAATCAGGGATCTGGCCTGTATTGTGCCAGATGCTGTATGCATATAATTTAATTACTGTCCCAAAGAGCTTAAATATGATGAAAGACAACAGGTGAATGAAGCAAACAGTAAGGAAGGGGAGGACAAGTTAACAGTGAAATAATCGTGCTTATTAAAATAAGCAACAGATATAGGGGAGGGGCTGAGCTGTGGCTTGTGCTTGATTAGGCAAATCTGGCAATGGGAGAGAGTCAAAGGAGTCAAGGGAAGTGTAGTTTTGTCTACTGAGATAACAGAGGAGAGGATGAGGACTTAAAGTAGAGAAGTCACTGATGTGGGTAGACTGGAAATCTCAGAAGGGTTGGATATGGCAAGGACTAGGAGGAGGCAGCAGAGCTATGTTGAAGGGAAAAAGGTGATGGTCAGGGAAATCAACAATGGAAAATGAGTGAGAGCTGTTCCAAAGTTGCAGATTAAACAAAGCCCTTCATAGCACAGAAAGTCTTCATTTTTGCCCCCCTGTGTAGAAGGTTTGTGCCAACAGGGACAAACAGTCTGTTAACATAGACCTGCTTTGTGGAGATAGTCTTGATTCTTGTTTTCAGGATAATGATTCTACAGTGTACAACAGTGGTGACCAACTTGTCAATCGCAATGGACTGGGTCTCGGAGCACTGCTCCTGCCTGCAAGCACCGCTCCCACAGCTCCCATTGGCTGGGAACAGGGAACTGTTGCCCATGGGAGCATTGGGGGCGGTACCAGTAGAGAGGGGCAGCGCACAGAGCCATGTGTCGTCCCCCCGACCCCTGCAGGGGCACATTTGCCCCTTCCAGGAGTGGCATGGGGCTGTGGCAGGCAGGGAGCCTGCCTTAGCCTCACTGTGCCGCTGACTGGGAGCTGCCCGAGGTAAGTGTCACCCGGTGGGAGGCCACGCCTCAGCCTTGAGTCCACTTCCAGAGCCAGCACCCCATACCCCCTCCTGCACCCCAATCCCCAGCCCTGAGCCCTCTCCCAGAGCCAGCACCCCACCCCCTCCTGCACCCCAAAACCCTGCCCCAGCCCTGACCCCATATCCCCTCCTTCATGCTAACCCCCTGCTCCAGCCCTGAGCCTCCTCTCAGAGCTAGCGCCCTGCACCCCCTGCTGCACCTCAATACTCTGCCACAGCCCAGAGCCCCCTTTTGCACCCCAACACCCCCCCAGAGCTTGCATCCCTCACCCCTTCCTGCACCCCAACCCTCAGCCCAGAGCCCCTTCCCAAACTGCAAACCCCTCAGCCCCAGCCCAGAGCCCGCACCCCCTCCTGAGCCTCAACTCCCTGCCCCAGTCTGGTGAAAGTGAGTGAGGGTGGGGGAGAGCGAGTGACAGAGTGGGGTGGAGTGGGCGCGGCTTTGGGGAAGGAACAGAGTTAGGATGACCAGACAGCAAATGTAGAAATCGGGACGGGGCAGGGGGGTAAGAGGAGCCTATATAAGAAAAAGACTCCAAAATCGGGACTCTATAAAATCGGGACATCTGGTCATCCTAGATCCTGGGTTGCCCTTAAATTCAAAAAGTGATCTTGGGTGTAAAAAGGTTGGAGGCCACTGATGTACAATAACTATCAATCTATACAAATATCTGAAATGTACAATACAGTTAGTTTTTTCCCTCAGTTTGGAGGATTTCTCTGAGTCTCAGGTTAATCACTGAAGCAGCATATTGGTACCTTTTTTATTCTTTCCAGCTCACTTTATGACGCTTCATTCAACAGCTTCCATCTTGCAGAACAAAAAGCAAAATGCATGTCCTGGCCTCAACTGTTTGTATTATAGATTCCCCCATTCCCCAGCCAAGCTAAAAACATCTTTTTACCGTCTTGAACTTGAGTTTCAGAACTTAACAAATGAAATCAGCTGGAAGTCAAGCTACTGTGGTGCTTTTGCGCAAGCTGTCAAAGATGTAAAACTGAAACATCAAGTTGGGACTAGATTTCTCAAGAGAAAGTTTTAAAAAATGGGACTTTTGAAATTTTGTGAAAAATAAAATTGGGAGAACTCAAACCATTCAAAATGAATGGGTGAAAACTTTTCCATTGAATTTCGCAAAAAAAATTTGCCAGCTTTGCCCAGCTATATTAAATTTAAACGTTTAAAAAAATAAACGTTAATCTTACTCCTATTTATACTGTTGTTTTCACCTTAGCTAGTGATGACATGGCAGAATCATCTAGCTTTCAACAGTGTATATTCCTCAAAGTAACTGTGAGGGGAGAGATGTTGCACTTCAACTTGTGCATCTTGATGTAAGCAAAACACCTACTGATAACAGTGGGAATTTGCTTAATAGCACGGCTTAATTTCAGACACTATTTTATCACTGGCTAATATGAAAAGCCTATAATGAAATGAAATATTTCAATCTTGCTTTTTTCTTTTGATATATAGATATCACTAAATGTAGATTCCTCTTTGTATAGACATGTTGTCGTCTTTTTCTTCTAGAATAGGGGTCCTCAAACGGGGGGTTGCAAGGTTCTTATGTGGGGCTTGTGAGCTGTAAGCCCCATGCATGGCGGAGTTCCACCTGTAAGCCCTAGCCTCGCACATGCTGGGGCTGGCAGCCTGAGCCGATCCAACTCCACCCTGTCTCCAAAGAAGGGGTGCCAAAATAGAAGTTTGCACGGGGGTGCCATTTTCCCTAAGGCTGCCCCTGAGGCTGAGACAGTATTAGAGGGCTTGATTGTTCAGCAGCTATAGAGCTGCATTAAACCGAAGACCAATCAAAACACTGAGATCGGCAAAAAAAGTAATTTATAATTTAAAGGACACGCAGGCGGGGTGGTGCTAGGGGAGGTCTTATTTGAGCTATAGCCACTCCAAAATTTGCCATAGCCCCCCCCCCCCCGCCCCCCCCCCACCCGTAGCTACCCCTCTCAGCACAAAGGTCAAATGTTATGCAGAGCTAATGGATTTTACCTTGCAGGGCAGGAAATCCTCTGAGAGTTGCTGGACTCTAACATATACATTCATTGTCACTTCTTTAAAATGAGGGATAACTTCTTGCATTTTAATTTCCACCATGATTCAGATTCAAAACACCGAGTCAAAGTCTTATCTGTTAGCTGTTAAATCTGAAATATTCATTTCTGGATTTGCATCAGGGTAACATCTAAGAATGCTATTGTTTTAATAGATATTTGTAAAAATATTCTTTTGCATTAAAGTTCATGTTTATGAAAATATTTGAAATCAGACCTGTTTGTATATCATTTTTAATTGTTCTTTGTGAACGTGTTCTGAAAATTTATTCTCATTTCAGGGTTAGCCAGCAAAATAGAACCAATCTTATGACTGCTGATAACTTATCAATTTGTTTCTGGCCAACTTTGATGAGACCTGATTTCGAAAACCGGGAGTTCCTGTCTACCACCAAGATTCACCAGTCAGTTATAGAGACCTTCATTCAACAGTGCCAGTTTTTCTTTTACAATGGAGAGATTGTAGAAACCTCCAACTCTGTGGCATGTCAGCCATCACTATCCAACACAGTGCAGATGGTGGAACCAATGGTGCCACTTCAGTTACCACCACCATTGCAACCTCAGCTGATACAACCACAATTACAAGCAGATCCTCTTGGTATTATATAAATAGAAGAAGATGCAGGCAGCCTGGCGTTGGACAGAAAATAAAGCAAGACATGCATGTTTCAGGATTCAGTATGTACTTCATATTTATGAAAAATAACCACATCCAAACTGATGGGACATTTTTGTTACAACCCATACTGTATTTCTTCATTCATACACACTGCAGATCAGAACCATGGGATAAGCATGACTGGAGAGGTTTAATTTTTAAAAACAAAAATAGCTATAAAGTGCAAAGCTGCTGCTGCATGAAACCTTGTCGCAATCACTATATCATTCCTGTGGCAGTTTGTCACAATATATTGTGAATAAAATTTTTCTATAGAAATTTAATGATTTAAAAGATCACATTTATGATACATTCAGTGCTTACAGCCTGCTTTATGGCTGTTTTTGTTATTTAATGTGCTATTTTTGTCAGAGTTATTCACATTCAGGCATTCTGTGTAGACAACTGAAGCCCAGCTGTAGTTTATTTTGTAACCTCCTGGCTACTTATGCTATAGTATGCTGGGGATGGTTTTTGAAAAAATGCAAAATGCACTGTTGAAAATATTACAGTCCTGCACCTTTCATCTTTACTTCTAAGTAAACCTGTGGACAATTTGTTGAACTTGCATAGTATTTCTTACAGCACAATACCAAGGACATGCTTGTTGTAAAAGTGAGTTTCATATATTGTACAAAAATTTTGATGTCTCCTAGTTATTTCCTTACGTTCCATTACTGAATTAAACATTTTGTAATACTGTTAATTCTGTAAACAGCTGCATGTTTAAAAGATCATTGATGGTCTTGTAAACTTAATCTAATATATTTTAGATATTTTAATTTTTCCCACTTGGGAACACATTTAGTGTGTAGAAAATAGTTCATGACATTTTCATACAAGGTTATATAACTTTTCATACATAAACATGAACTTTGTTGTAGTAAAATTCTGTAAACCAAACAATGTTTTAATCTAGGACTTCAGTTTAATCTATTCTTTAAATCTATTTTTATGTGGCCCTTTAAAGATATACAAAAATGCATTGCTAATATATAGCAATAAATACTTTCGGTACTGACAATTAACCTCTTTGGAGTGTATATATAAAATCTCAAATTTGTATTCATATTTTTTCTGTGGTATGTTGTACTAAAAATTCAAAATTACTGACTTTTTGCACCATTTTTAGTTATTACTTTTTCTTTGACATTGGTACCAATTTTGCTTTAAAAGAGTGCTGCTGCTTAAAAATTTTTTTAAACATTTAATTGGTGGTAACTGTTTTAGAAGACTACACATTGTAGCAGAATTGAGGGGAAGCCATAAGTAAAAAATATTTGAGACTTTTAGCAGTTTTTTTATTTCATGCTCAAATTATAGCTTTTTGGTTTTGGGTCTGGAAAGGAAAAAAATAAATTCGGTTCACTCAGCTGCTAGAATATCTTATGTGTAGTTTAAAAAAGCTTTATGATGTTCACTGTTGTAATCTTCATTCATAATGAGATTTTAAGATCATCTTCTATGTATTATAGTAAATAGATGATTTTGAGAATTAAGGCTCTTAAGAGTTTTTGATTTACTCCATTTTCCTAAAATAAAAATTGCCATTCCCAATTATGTCCTAGGTATTGTACTTCTAATTATGACTTGGATTATCATTCTAGATTAAGATGATACCATAAACAAGGCTGCTGTTGAAGTACATGTATATGATAAATTATCTTGATATTTGTGTTCTATTCTTGCAAGTAATTATCTTTTCTAAGAAAACAAGAACAAAAAGCCCTAGTCCTGTCGCAAAGCATACAGGAATTGATAAAGTACAATAATAAAGTCTGTCTTGTAAATTGTAGTATTCTTAACTTGTTTTACACTGCATCTGTTGTCTACATAGCTTTTATTTATAGGTGTCAGTCTGACATTGGCATATTTAGCAAAGAAAAATTAAACTTCAAGAGTTTTATAAACTGTTTCTAGGTTGCTAAAGAATTTATTTTTCTACTATATATGATATAGACAAAGCATCAAACTGTACAGGAAACAAACCAAACTGTTTCTATTGGAAGTAGGCTAAAAAGAAAACTATATTTAGTCTTTGTGTTGTGAATTTCATTTTTAACTTTCTACTTCCTGTGTGGAAGTATACGTTTAGTTGGCCATGATGTTAAGTTAATCTTCGATTACAAAATTATCTATTTTTATGTTACAAATACATTTCCACAACATTTCAAGTTAAGCTTATTATCAAAATATTTGCAATATCATCTGTTTTTATGTATTCTATTACAAGTGCATCCCTTATTCCATACTGAGTTGTTAAAATGCCGCCCTTGTATTTGGCCTGGTTAGAAATTGTCATTAACTCTTACTGAAAGGTTCATTTAAAAAAAAAAAAAAAAAAAAGCTTGGCATGACACACCTACTTGGTGACATTGTCAGTATTTCTTGTGTAGTCTTTAGATCAGGGGTAAGCAACCTATGGCACGCGTGCCAAAGGCAGCACAGAAGCTGATTTTCAGTGCCACACTGCCCGGGTCCTAGCCACCTGTCCAGGGTCTCTGCATTTTAAATTAATTTTAAATGAAGCTTCTTAAACTTTTTAAAGACCTTATTTACTTTATATACAACAATAGTTTAGTTATATATTATAGACTTATAGAAAGAGACCTTCTAAAAATGTTAAATGTATTATTAGCACACAAAACCTTAAATTAGAGTGAACAAATGAAGACTCGGCACACCACTTCTAAAAGGTTGCCGACCCCTGCTTTCGATTAATATTAAAATACTATATGGCTATATATATAGAACAGAAAATAAAGATACTAGAAAATTATACCATTGCTAGTTTAAAATGAAGTTTATAGGTAATCTTTAGTACTGCTATAAAGCAAGGAAGAATGTCATTCCATACAGATTCTCTGTAGTTTGGCTAATGGAATTGTCTCTTATAATTGTTATAATTAAAGTTCAAACCACGAAAAACATTGCTTTAAATTTTTTAAATGACCATTTTTACAATAATCATAAGAGCAGTATCTTGATAAATGTGATGTTGTCTTGAGCGTCTCTCACGCTTTAACTCGGATTAGTATTTTATGTATTTTGTTATAGGCAAATTTTGCTACTAAAATGTATTGTTTTTAAATGTGTTCTTTCAGTAGATTCTTCTTTGAATATTTTAAAAATCCCACACTGAGTTTGAAAAGTGGCATTTTGTTAAGTAATGTTTTACAGATTATTTTAAAATTCATTATATACACAACTTTGTGGATTTTGAACATACATAGTGCGAATAGGTGTCAGATTCCTGACTTCAATGAAGAGAAACATTTTTATCTTGTATGTTTTCTTCATTTCTTGAATAGTGGTTGCTAGAAATTACCATAGACTTGTTTATTTTCAAAGTACTGGAATTTTGTTCCTAATATCTCTGGTAAATATATACAGAGGGAAACTTAATTGGAGATTTAAAAAAATGTAGGCCTTAGCTTCCATGGTGATTTCAGTTTTTATACAGTAATTGTGATGCTATTTGTCAACTGAAAAAAAAAATATATATATATATATAAAATTTTAAAAAGTCAGATCTTTGTTATTTGTTTATAATTAATGTAATCCTGTGTTGCACCACCAACAATACTGCAGTCAATTAAATATCAGTGAAACGTACTCTGTATAAAGAATTCAATGAATAAAACATTAAGATGCTTACTGTGTACAATGTTCAGTTTAGTTGCCTATTGAAATTTTAAAGGCAAAATCACCTAATAACTTTCAATTAAATGCTAAGGTGAAATTTAGCAGTAAGTCTTTACAAACTGACTACACCAAATGTTTTATAATTCAGTAGTTTTCTTTAATATCTTTTCCATTTCTTATAAAACTTGAAAAGCTGGTTGGTTTATTGAATATTTAAGTATAAAAGCATACCAGTAAGGGATAACTTCTCCCCTTGTATTGATGCATGCAATAATTGAGTCATTTTTAGGAATATATTGGTCCATGAAGATGTTTACACACATACATTGAAGAAGCATACACCCCCCTGAAAATGACAAAACCTCTAAAATATTTTTATCCTTTACAAACTGAGGACTTTGTTCAACAGAAGTTAAATTCTGTGTCTTCATAGTGTCTCGACTCTTTTTAACCTGATTTGAGCTATTCAACATGAAATTGGTTATTATTATGGAAACATTTTTCTTGATATTGGTGTGCTGAGAAACAGTTTAAGAGTGAATAATATTTTTTTAATCCTTGCTTGGAACACTAATCCTGAACTAAAAATTATCTCTGCATATTTTGAGGCTATTTTTAGATTCTCTAATTTATATAATATTGGTCAATTTTTCATGGATTCCTGTTCTGCTATTTCTAGATAGGAATATATCCTCTAATTTTCAAACTTGATACTTGCACTGTTTTAATTTTTGCACATGTGGCCATTCGGGAGGTATTTGCTATTTCAGTGTCTGTCAGAGTGCAATGAGTAATAAATATAGCTTATGACAGTGGTTTTCAACCTATCATCATCTGCAGACTCCTAAAAAAAAAAAAGTTTTGGAATGGAGGTGCATACCTCTTTGGAAATTCAGCCTGTGGTCTGTGAATACCTACCATAAAAGTCTTAGACTGAAAACGGACTGAACAGAATTGAACTATAAATGTTGCATGTGCTTGGCACAGCATTTGATACAGCGCAAGAAAGGGTGCTGAACTGTGGGCTTCTATGGTAACAACAATGCTTCCAGGTTTTGATCTGTAGCTGGGGATATTCACATACTTTTCTGGGGTCTAAAACTTTAATTTCATAGTCACCCTTCATGGACTCCTCTAGATATAGTCTGCAGATCCCCAGTTGAAAACCACTGGCTTATGATGTAGTTAGTAATCACTACTAAAACTTTCTGGCTGCCTTCAATCCAGATTAACCCTATATGTTTTCTTAGATCAACAGATGTTGTTGTCTGAACATTATTCTGTCAAAGATGAAGGTCCTTTGCCTGCACCGTATTTTAATTTTTCATTATATTTTGCCATATGCCAGAGTCTCAAGATTTTCACTAGGTTATCTAAGTGATTCACTAGATTCTGTACACTTCCCTTTAGCTTCGTTGTTTCCTGTGCTAAAACCTTATAATAAAATGTTCAGACATTAGGGGTAAAATTTGTGTTCACTTGGGGGTCAGTTTATCCCTGCTGGTATCTCCATTGGGCTTCAGTGTAGTATAGCAAGGATGAATTTGATCCACTACCTTGTTTGTCAAAGTGAATTCTACCTTTCCTTTACTTATCCACAAGCTCTTTTCAGAAATGTTTAAGAGCTTTACTACAGCTAATCCTTGTTACCTGTCTCCATTCCTGGATGTACTGCATATATACTTTGATCTTTTTGGTGTTGAATTGAGGTTCATTGATATTTTCCCACCATTATAGTTCCTTTAGACTGTACACACAGGGTTTTAAATACTACCTGATTATATTGCATAATAGAGCCATTACTGTTTTTTTCAATAACTGTGATTAGAAAATATGATGAATTTAAATTCTTGCTGAATGCCTACAATGATAATGTGTTAGCTTTCAAATTAGGATAGGGATAGATATAGATTAGAGCCAGTGTTAATTTTCTACTTGCAGCCTGACCCTAAATCCATTCCTGGCAAGAAGAGTTGTCAAAGGAATCTGTCTTAAGGTTATGTCTACAGAGCAGCTAGGAGGATGCCTCTTAGTGCTGGTAGACAGGCATGCACTACCTCTCCTTGAGCTAGTGTGTTAAAATTAGCAGTGTGGGCACAGTGGCTCAGACTAAGTGCATGAACAGGTACTCAGGTTGGGTTGGGTTATACTCAAAACAGCTAGCTTGTGCTGCTTCTGCCAGATGGCTATTTTTAGCGTGCTAGCTCAAGGGGAGCTAGCATGTGTCTATGTACCCTTGCTGGGAAGAACCCTCTTGTCTGCTGTGTAGCAATACCCTTAGGTACTTACGGTTCCCATCACCATAGCATCTGAGAACCTCACAATCTGTAGTGTGTTAATCCTCATAACACTTCTCTGATGGTGGAAAGCACCATTGTCCCCATTTTACAGATGGGGAGCTGAAGGGAAGACCTTTATCAACCATCACTGCCATCATCCCTCAGGACTGTGAGGCATTAGTGAAATTTATCTGCAGGGGGTTTTGCTTTTTAAATTTGTGATGAGATATCTTGTGTTTTGAAGGTGTGATTGGACTGGTTTTGTGGAGGGAGACAAATTGGTGAAAAAGCAGGGAACTGTGAGGAAGAGTGCTCCATGGGGGAAAGCAGGTCTGTGCTTGGAGTTTGTCTGAGTACCCAACAGTAACAGCTGGGACCTTCGAAAGACCAACATCAGCATGAGACTTCTGCCCCAGACTTGCTAGTCATTTTTCCTCTTACTACTTCTGTCTCAGGTAATCTATAATCAAGGTGACCTGTGAGGACAAAGCTGATGGCAAGGAGCCTTCGTATCAATAATGAAGGACAAGAGATTGTTGTAAATTCCTACCAAATTATCCATAGAGAGAACAATTGTATCCCTTGTAGCTGCTCAGAAACTCAAATGGTTCATCAACTTCTGAAGGCAAACTGTCAAAACGTTAGTCATCCCATTGGGACTGGCGTACCCTAACTTTAAAGATAATAGTCAGTCCTTGACAGAAAGATGTTAATATCAATCTCTCTGCCTTCTATCCCAAGTCCAGACACCTGATCCAAAGCATGTCCAGCCTTATGAATGAAGCCTACAACTACCTGAGACAGTAGAATGATTATCATGGCAGTCATGGAATTTTGGGTTGAATCATCTACATGGATATTAAAATAATTGTGTTACCAGTCTTGGTGATTCCCACACCAGTATAGTGAGGAACCTAATCAACCCAGAAGGCTCTCTTTTTTATTAGTGTGTGGCAACCTACATGCTTACACTAGCCATATCTTATCCTTAATTTGATTGCAGTATACAGAATATTTAAAAATTGTCATGGCTGTGGAGAAAGTGAAGAAACTGCCTTTCTTCACTTCTCCAACATCTCACACAGCAGAACTGTTTGAATCCTCACTGTGTCCACTTGGTTGCAGACTGATTTTTTCCTTGTGGAGAGCTTTCATGTTACTTGGCAGACGAAGTTCAAATTTGAACTGAGCTATCCATTGCTATGGAAACTCAACCCTATTGGAGAGGACATGAGCTTATGTCCTCTTTGCTTGAGTTAGAGCCAGTATTACAGAGGCTACGGAGGTGCTGTAGCTGCTTACTGATACAATGTGTGAGTTGCAGTCTTGTCCTTTCTGGCTAGTGAAGGCCAGCGGAGAAGTAATGGGTCCGTTGTTTGTCAAGATTGTGAATGTGTTTCTGTAGGCGGATGAGAACAGGATCCCAGCACCGCTTAAATAAGCTATTCGGAGATTCATTGTTTTGTTCTTTTTTTTAATAAGCCTATTAAAAATAAAATGTTTAACCAAAATATATCATGAATATTAAGATGAACCCATAATTCATTGGTGCAGGGCTGGGTACTGATTGTTCAAAGCCATATTCTGATTGGCTGGTTGTGCCTTTTAGCTGACATCAGTAGCTCTCAATGATTCACAGTTTGAATTCTTTCCCTACATTGCACAGATAGAAGTCTCCAAGCCCATCATGTTGGATAGAGAAGCAAAGCTGAGGGGAGGATACAGATAAGGCACAGTGTGCTGCTTTCACAAAAGGATTTTGGCGCCTATCTGCCATTTTAGGTGCCTCAATCCAAAATTTATATCTTCAAACACCCACTGAGCTGCTGCCTAATCCTGTTGTCACCTAAAGACTCTAAATCCCTAAATTTCTGCTGCTGGGCATGTACTCAGCTACCTAGCTCAAGCCTGAACACAAGTGAGATCCTCAAACTAGGTGTTACCCTACTTAGCTCACCTGTGGGGCCTGATCTGCTAGGCATGCCTAACCTCACATACAAGGCAAGTGGTGGTGCTGTTGCCACCCCATCTTTATAAGCTAGTGGTTAGAGCACTAACTCAGGATGTGAGAGTTCTTGGTTTAAATCCCCTTTCTGACTTGAACCTAGGTATCCTACCTCATAGTTCTTTGCCCTGACCACTGAGCTGTAGGATATATAGGGGTGCGTCTTTCTCGATCTCTACTGTTGATGCAATTCCACTTTCTAAAAATCATTAAATAGTCACAGGCAGAATGAAATTGATTTCATAGCCCAGGGGTTAAGGCACTCACGTTGGAAGTGAGATGCCCATGTTCCTTTTTCAGTGATTATTTATACAAGGTGTAGCAGCTTCAACAGGGAAGACAGGTACATAATTCCCTAGAGTACTTAAGGGCCAGGGCACAAACCTGAAGACCTGAAAGTGCTAGGGTCAAGATATGCTGGCTCTTTATAAATGTATCAGAGGGATAAATACCAGGGAGGGAGGGAGAGGAATTATTTAAGCTTAGTACCAATGTGGACACAAGAACAAATGGATACAAACTGGACACTAGGAAGTTTAGACTTGAAATTAGATGAAGGTTTCTAGCCATCAGAGGAGTGAAGTTGTGGAACAGCCTTCCAAGGGGAGTAGTGGGGGCAAAAGACATCTGGCTTCAAAACTAAGCTTGATAAGTTTATGGAGGGGCTGGTATGATGGGATAGCCTAATTTTGGCAATTAATTTGTAGCAGATAAATATGGCCAATGGTCTGTGATGCGATGTTAGATGGGGTGGGTTCTACAGAGAATTCTTTCCTGGGTGTCTGGCTGGAGAGTCTTGCCCACATGCTCAGGGTTTAACTGATCGCCATATTTGGGGTCGAGAAGGAATTTTCCTCCAGGGCAGATTGGCAGAGCCCTGGAGGCTTTTCTCCTTCCTCTGCAGCATGGGGAACGGGTCACTTGCTGGAGGATTCTCTGTACCGTGAGCTCTTTAAACCACGATTTGAGGCCTTCAGTGGCTCAGACATAGGTTAGGAGTTTGTTACAGGAGTGGGTGGGTGAGATTCTGAGGCATGTGTTGTGCAGGAGGTCAGACTAGATGATCATAATGGTCCCTTCTGACGTTAAAGTCTGTGAGTCTCTGCTCCTATGAGTCTGAGTCTCATAGACTCATAGACTCATAATCTATGAGTCTCTGCTCCACATCAGACAGAGGGGGGATTATGAAAGTAGGTCTCCCATGTCCTGGGGAAATGCTCTAACCACAGACCTACAGGTTACAATGGGGAAACGGCACCACCATCACCAGGTGTTTGTGGAGGTTAGGTGTGTCCTGATTCTGAGCACCACAGGTGAGATAGGTGATGAAATGCCTTGGACTTGGGCTTGAGCTAGGTGACTGTGGTTTTCTCTGAATTCACTGCAGATTTCCAAATTCCTTTGGGTATTGATGTGCGCAGAATGTCCTAAGTGTTCAGCCTCACCTTTGGTGTGTAGAGGGAGATTATCACTTTCCTGGTTTATGATGATGGCTTTTGTGTATGCAGCTTAAAACAACATTAGATTTTGTCTTGTTCTGTGCAAAAGAACAGCCATGAAGCCATTTGTACATATGGTGAGTTTATTGTATTTGCAAACTTCTGGGCCTGGTCACAACAGGTTTGTGAAACCACTCTTCTCCACTCAACAAATCTCGGAGGACCCTCACTTCATACATTTGATCTATTTGTGTACCAGATTTGCCTTGTTTTCTCTCCCCACCCACTCCATCATGGGTCTCGGTGTGAGTGTCAGGAATATGTATGTACTCTTACTTTTTTCTTCCTCCTCGCTAACTCTTCTGGGGGCTGGACTGTTATCATCAGTCCATAAAGGGCTTGCTGGTGGGCAGGATGTGTCTGTGTCCTTTCTCCACTGCAACAAATGTGCAGTGACTTAGCAAACGCTCACTTTAGTCAGCTGAGGGCCAGCCAGGTCACATAACCTCAAGTGTAAGTGTTGTGTAGGCAGGATGATGAGATATTCCCCCTAGGAGGTTCAAGTTCATCATTCAGATCTCTCAGTGACTGTCTGGGAGTTGGGTTGCTGCCAACGCCTCTGAGCAAACCTGGAGAGTTCGATGTAAGAATCTCCGAGAACCAAACCCTGCAGGGTTCACATGACAACTCTCTTTTTCATGTTCCCCAAAATCTCCCATGGTTATAAGAGTTTACTAAATATCTTACTCATACTAAAGCTCTCTGTTTTGGAATACTTTCCCTCAGATGCATTAGCTTATGTTTCTCCAGGCTAAAAATCCCCTTTCTGCCAATATTTCTAACATCTCTAAATCCCCTTTCTCTGTTTTCAATGGTGCTCATGAGATTTAGCACCACCTGTGAATTTGACCATCATTCTGCTCTCTTCCTGCAGCCTCCTGTCAGTTCATTAAGAAAGCTGTTAAATAAAACTGAGTTAACATACATCCCTATGATACCGCACCAGATCCCTTATTGCAGTTTGGTGCTGTGCCATTTATCATTATCCTTTGTTTATAGTTAGGCAGCCAGTTTTCAACCGATGTGACATGCATACTTAGGCCAGCTTGAATACATTTCTCAGGTATGGATTCTTGAAATATTACTAAATGCTATATATAGATAGATATGTAATATGTACGATTATATACCCTGCATTCTCTTCATCCACTTTGATACTTAGACCAAAAAAAATTGTTTTGTGTGGCATAATTTATGTGATTTATTAATTACTGGTCAGATCCCCCTCCCATTGCATTCAGTGAGCATCTTTTCATTAACTTTAACTGGAGTTAATGAAAAGAGAGCCACATAACATTTTGATGTTTTTTCTCCCCCAAAAAGATTTTCTTCGACTTTTGGAGGAGTTATTTTTAAATACAGACACTTTATTCATTTTTTAGAGTAAATGTTTAGTATTTAATCAGATTATGTTCTTGTGAAGTCTCCTTTAGTTGTTTAAGATTAATAGTCCCATCTAGGCTTTAAAATTAACTCATTCAAATTAATGAGATGATCAGTGGTAGGGTTCAGTCATCAATACTCAATCCTGCTCCCATTGTAATAAACTGTAGAAATAAATAGGACAAGATCAAGCCCTTAAATGACTAGGGTAAGTGCTTTTGGTATGGTACATTCACTTATCTATTTGTAAACTGGCTGGGTAGGGAGGAGGGGGAAGGAGAGCACACACATCCCAAACTCCAAATTTTTCACCTTCCTAGGTTTGCCTTATTGTTAATATTATTAGCAAACATAAATTTCAGCCTGAGATTCCTGGCAAGTATTAGTCTTTTAATCTGCGGGGTTTTTTTTGTTTATTTGTGGGGTTTTACATCTGATTGGGGCCTTTCCCCCTCAAAAAAGGCTACTTTTTTTTTAAATGGTGGTACATTCATAGTCATGGAGAGAGCAAGTCTAGTAGGTAGAGCCTAGAAGCCAGAACTTCTAGCATCCAAATCTATTCCAATATTTGGCATTAGCTCCCACAGATAATTTACATAACATTTTCATGCCAATTTCCCCTATATAAATGGGAATAAAGCTACTTTATCCTCTACTATCAACTCACAGACATTTTGGGAGGCTTGATATTTGTAATTAAAGTTAATTGTTCCTGTGAAATAGAATGTTCAGTTGCAGTGTTTATAGCTGCTGTTTTATTTGGCTACTACTCAGGGAGCAAGGCACCAAGCTGACCAAAATATCTCTGTCTTTTTATATATGTTTACCGTAGTGACTAGGTGAGTCTCTGGGAATGCTGTTAGATGATGCTCATGACAAAATAACAATCCTCATAATTAAATGTTATTCTTCATGGTAAGGAGATTTTTCTCTCTAGGTTTTGTATAATATTTTGATCCCTCAGTTAAAGATACAGTAAGCCACTCTAAAGCGTCTGAGTTTATCTCAAACTTTAGAGCATAGCAAATCAATAGTGAGCAGATAAATATAGACTTCAGTGCACCAAGCCTGTATGATGGACACAATATCTCAACACATTAAATCTTCCTTTAACCAGAGGAGTTGTATTATGGCAAAAATAATAGCTGTATATGCTTGGGGCTAATCTTGTGAATTAGAAATCCATTTGTTTTATTTCTTTGGTAAAGTTTTTACGTTTCAGGAACCTGCGATAATTCAAAAGTATAAGCAGACAAGCTGCTGATGAAAGTAAATATTACAGAAAATTCAAGAAAAGCATTACTGATAGTTCTGAGTATGGAATATCCCTTTAGAACAAGATTTTTGGTACTACCAAAGTACAATGGATGACAGATAATTGAATTCATAGTAATTCATGTTTTTGATGATGTTCTCACAGTCTTTGACTTGGTGCTGATTTGTGTTTATATATTAACCTTTATTAAATGTTTACATGTTTAGAACATTTTGTCTTCCAACATGCTAAAATATTTAATGGTACAAACTACTGAGCTATGGCTATCATATGATTTTTCCTTCCACCCCCACCCCCAAGAGAGCATAGAGCAATCTAGGGTGGTTGTGGGTGAGAGGGTCCCACTCACTATGTTAGCTCATTGCAAGATCCCCTCCAACAGCTGTGCCAGCTCCTCTGCTGGACAACGAATGTGACTGATCAGGAGTATAGCCAAATAGCGAGAGCCAGCCTGACTGAGCAAACTAAGCATCAGACTGAGAACAAGGGACTCTTAAATTCTAATCCTAGCTCTAAAACTGACTGTCCCTATAACCTTATTCAAGTTACCTTTCTGCTGAGGGATAATACTTACCTTACCTTAAGGGGATAGTGATTAATTGATGTAGCTAAAGACTTACCAGAAAGCAAATACAAAGCTTTGGTAGATGAGGGATAGTGACTCATTTCCCACTGGCTTATCTGAAGAATTGTTCATTGAAAAACTGGTACAGCAACTGGGCTCCACTTCATCTGCTACTGGAGGCTGGGTACAGACCTCCTTTTTCTATAACAAGAAACTGATAAGTTTTGAATTGTCCTGGGGGAATTCTGCATCATTACACATGTGCAGAATTCATGTCCCCTCCCAGATTTCTTTGCTTCCCCACGGAAAAATTACTTCTGATTGGGAAGCAAAGGGAAGCCACAAGAGCTGTCATGCACTCCTCCCTGGCAGCTCAGGCAGGTCAGTTCAAGTGCTCGGAAAAGCTGGTAGAGATGTAAATCACCACAGCAGGGGGTGTGTGGGGGGGTGTGTGTGTGGAGAGAGAGATTCTGTCCCTTTTGCTCAGCATGGAGAGGCAGGGCTTTGGAGTGTTTCTGAGGAGGTGGGTGTGGTGCAGTCTCTGGGCTTGTCTACATCAGAAAGTTGCAGCGCTGGTGAGGGAGTTACAGCGCTGCAACTTAGGAGGTGTACACATCTGCAGGGCACCACCAGCGCTGCAACTCCCTGTTTGCAGCGCTGGCCGTACTCCCGTTTTGTCTCGGGTGTAGAGGATCCAGCGCTGGTGATCCAGCGCTGATAATCAAATATAGACACTTACCAGTGCTTTTCTTGACCTCCGTGGAATAAGCAGGTATCCCAGCATACCTGAGGAAGCCTCTGGTAATCAAGCTGGTCTCCTTCCCCGGCTTGCTCTCGCGTTCCCCGAACCCCGAGCAAGCAGGTCTCCTTCCCTGAGGTTTGCTGGGTGGTTCCGGGAACGCGAGAGCAAACTGGGAAAGGAGACCAGCTTCGCCGCGGTTTGCTCTCGCGTTCCCCGAACCCCGAGCAAGCAGGTCTCCTTCCCTGAGGTTTGCTGGGTGGTTCCGGGAACGCGAGAGCAAACCGGGAAAGGAGACCAGCTTCGCCGCGGTTTGCTCTCGCGTTCCCCGAACCCCGAGCAAGCAGGTCTCCTTCCCTGAGGTTTGCTGGGTGGTTCCGGGAACGCGAGAGCAAACCGGGAAAGGAGACCAGCTTCGCCGCGGTTTGCTCTCGCGTTTCCCGGAACCACCCTGCAAACCGCAGGGAAGGAGACCTGCTTGTTCGGGGAATGCGAGAGCAAACCGCGGCGAAGCTGGTCTCCTTTCCCGGTTTGCTCTCGCGTTCCCCGAACCACCCAGCAAACCGCAGGGAAGGAGACCTGCTTGTTCGGGGGTTCGGGGAACGAGAGAGCAAACCGGGAAAGGAGACCAGCTTCGCCGCGGTTTGCTCTCGCGTTCCCCGAACCTCCCTTGAAGCCGCCCAACAGCGCTGCAGGGTGGCCACATCTAACACCACTTGCAGCGCTGGTTGCTGTAAGTGTGGCCACTCTGCAGCGCTGGCCCTATACAGCTGTACTAATACAGCTGTAACAACCAGCGCTGCAAAATTTTAGATGTAGACATGGCCTCTGTCTCCTCAGGCAGAGCAGAATGTAGCTGCCTGCCTGCTTAGTGAGCTGTTCCCCTTGTCTTTGTGAATTCCCCCAGAAGTATAAAACAGATGTAAAAGTTTTAAGGCTCCTTTACATTGCCAGAGTGGTGTAAAGGACAGTATGGCCTTATATATGCTTATGGTGCATTAGTGACTAGAACTGGTCTAAAGTTTTGGACTGAAAAAATTTCTTATCAAAATGTGCTCCATGAACTGTTTCTTACTTTTTTGGAGATGGTCAATAGCCAATATAAATTGTGAGTTTAATTTCCCCAACCCTCACTTGCGCTCCAGTTGCCTATGCTGTAAGACTGAGCATATGGTTGCATATATTTATTGACTAATAACTAGAAATAAAGGGTCAAACCAAGCTACTTACTTTAGACAAAGGGGGTTTGGGGATTTCCTCCAGTGCTCCCCACTCCCATTCTCCATCCATTGTATTGTAGTTTAAATAAATTACCAAAATAATTGAAACCAGCATGATTATATTGCTTAATTTTGACAAATAAAATATGCAGAATTTTAAAATATTGTGCTCCAAATTTTTAATTTTTAGGTGAAGAATTCCTCCATGAGTAGTATTGGAGGTACCCCATACAATCCTCTTTTACTCTCTAGAAAATCTGAAAAACAAACTCTGTGCATAGTGTTATGATTGTAATGGACAGGAGTGAGAAGGCTGGCTGGGACCTGAAATATGATTTTAAATGCTTAAGCTAATCTCTAGAGAGACAAGGTGGGACAGGTAATATCTTTTTTTGGCCCAACTTCTGTTTCTGAGAGAGAGGCAAACTTTCAAGCCACATAGACCTAAAGAAGAGCTCTGTGCGGCTCAAAAGCTTGTCTCTCTTACCAACAAAAGTTGGTCCCATAACAGATATTACCTCACTCATCCAGTTTCTCTAATATCCTGGTACCAGCACCAACATCTATTACACTACATAAACTAATCTCAGGCAATACTGTACTGAACAAATCCTCCCAATTTGATACATTGTGATTGATCCACTTTTTTAAAGTTTCTTTGATACTTCTGGCAAGAAGAATAAAGATTCACAGTGTTTGCTTTCAGGTTACGGTAAAACTGAAAAACAGTCACATTTGCAAGTTTTGATCTTACTTGGAGCTGGTCAAGGTTGTCAGCTCTTTGGAGCAGGGTCTATATTTTTGTTCTGTTTTTATGGTGACAAGCACAATGGGGTCCTGATCCATGAATGGGGCTCCTAGGTTCTATAATAATATAGATGATGATGGCTATTAATAATATTAGGCCAGTTTTATGGAAAAATCTCCTTGAAAAAGTCATAAGACAATATGCAACTTGCACATAGGCTTGGTTGATTTCAGTGGAACATTTCAGAATGGTTGGTTGTCAAACAAAAAGTGACTTATTGTTTATCAGTTATCTGAGAAACTCTGTTTTATCCCATGGCCATACAGGCCATTTCAATATAAAATAAACCTGATGAAGTTCAGATTGATAAAGCTGAGCCAGGAATAGAATTTCAGGAAGAAAGTACAAATACCTAAGATATAACTTCCCACTTTAAAAACTGCCTGATTTACTTAAGAAAAAATAAACATCCCCAAAAAACCCAAACAAAATTTGTATTTAAAAATATGGGTCAATCTAATGCCAAGGAAGAAAGAAAGCTCTGCGTGTTTGTCTAGTTAACTTAAGTTTCTGAGCTGGGTGTGTGTTTAAGAAATTTTAGTAAGATGAGTTTAGAGGATTTTTATCAGATAATGCTCTTGTTAAGAGCTAGTTGAGGTGATGCAAACCAATTCTGAAGCAAGCTGTCAAGTTCTGTGCAATTATAATGTTAGGCGAAATGGATTGCACGAAAAACTCCTATTTACTGTATACTGAATTGTGAGCTGGTAAAAAGTAGTATATTGTAATTTTGTTAACTCTGTAGTGTTTACCTTACAGTTTATCAAAAGTTAATTTAATTTTATTGCCCTGGTCTTGATTTTGTGACTTGGACCTGGCACTAGAAAATAAAACAATGTGGTTGAGGTATGGCAAAATTTGTCCAATTGGCTTGCTGTCTGCATGCAGATCCAATGAGCTCCAGTTATTATTTATATTAGATAACTTACTATATTGCATTTACTTCCATGTATATCTTACTCTGCTGTTTGCACCTCTGTCCGGTTCTCTTTAGAAGGCAATTACTCTCTTTTATAGTTTTTTTGTGCATGATTCTATTGCATTTATATTTATAGTACTGAATTTAGGCAAGCATACTGGTAGACTTAATTTGTATTCTGTAGGGGTTCATTAAAGTTCTTATTCTTAATATTTATGTTAATGCTTTAATGTTTAATTACTTTCATGTACAGATAATGCAGGATTTTCTGGACTCCAGTAGCGTTACTCACAATATTGTGAACACAACAATACGTTCACTTTAATTTGTTTTCATGTACAATTCTTTATTCTAAGATTTTTAAATAGGAACAAATCCTTCAGTCATTGCTTGGTTGAATTTTCCATTAAAGTCAGTGGTAGTGTTGTTTGTGTAAGATCTAACTAGTGCAGGATTTGACCCATATTTCTTAGCTATTAATAGACACACACATCTGCTCCTTGTACAGTCATATCACTGCTTTTACAAAAGATAAATGTTGTTGCCCTCATGAGTCATACAGTTCTTTATTGTGTAACCCTTCTGCCCCTCTGAGTTGGCATCAACAAGGGCTGGGTTCAGTATCCAGGGGTTCCGTTTTAGTAACACAATGCATAACCGGCTCTAGGAGGCAATACTCTCGCAAGCACGGAGTCTGAGTGTAGCAAAATCTTTTTAATAAAGGGAGGAATCAATGCGGCATCCCATTGGAGAAACACCACAAACCGGGTTATAACACAAACCATAAACAAAAACCCACCTCTAAGTACGTTTGGCACTGTCCTTTTTCCCCTTAGGGTTTTAAGTCCAATCACCCCAAAGTCCAACAACCCAAAAGTCTCTGGTCAATGCCACCCCAGAGTTCGAGAGTTTATCTGTAGAGGTCCCTCCCCCCAGCCTGGGTAGAAAGGGGCACCTTACGTGGTCCAGGGCCAAATGCCCTGCCTCTCCATGGGTTCTGCTTCTGCCTTCTCCACGAACTGCTCCGCTTTACCAGCTACTCCACTCTACTCCTCCAGCCGTCCTCAGAAACTGCTCCGCTCCACCAGCTGCTCTGCTCTATGAGCTGCTCTGCAAACTGCTCGGCTCCGCTCGCTCTGTGGGCCGCTCCACCCGTCCCACAGCTACTCCGCTCTGCCAGCCGCTCTGCTGCCACCAGCTGTCCCGTGATCCGCTCCAGCCGTCCCCGCAACTGCTCCACTCCACCAGCTGCTCTGTTCCACAGTATAACTTCAGGCTTCCCCACTAGTTAGCACAGTACTCAGTGCTCTCAGCTCAGTTATTTCAGCTCTTTAGTGATTTCAACTCTTAGTGATCTCAGCTCTTAGTCAGGGAGCCCCAGTGCTAGTGCACCATTAGCCCAAAGAGAGTTCAGCTCAGTAACCAGTATTTAGATTCTTGAGGGAACAAAAAAAAAACACCTCTGACATTCCACAGTGGAGAGAGGAGGGGGTGGAACTGGTGCTTCTGGCTCCACAAGGAGACTGCACCACCAGGCACAGATACCTGTCCCCAGCCTCTCTCAATTCACTGGGTTTTGGAACCCATGTCCCTTGTCTAGCAAGTACCACCCAACTGAGGGTGAGTCATTTGTCACCAAGCAGTCCCACAGCTCAGCAGTCTGGGATAGGGTAGGCGTGCCTATGCAAATACACTCTCTGAAATTCTTTCCACCAGATGGCAGGGTAGAGCTTATCCTGACTCTGCTTACAATTGCGTATTCCAAAAGATTGAGCATTGATAGATCAGAATGAGCAAAACTGAACAGATGCATTCATACATCATATGTGGCACAAAAGGGTATACAACAATCAAGACCCAGACAAGATCTCATTCAACCAAAGAAGTGGCAAAGGTGATTTCTCGTTGTGTAAAGAGAATAGTGTAGATGTGTCAGTATGAGACAAACACAATTTCTACCCAAATAATTTTGGAAGATTAAATCACCAGCAGAGATTGATTCAAAGAGTCAGTTGAACTAGTTTAAACTTTATGAAGCCTAGTTTTCCTGTTCCACAGATAGTGTGGCTAAGGACTACGAGTCAATTCATATACCAGGAGTTTATCCAGTTTAATGAATGACATTTATATCTAGAAATTTCCATAAAGTCCACATGAGAGAACAATATCATGGGCTGCAGTGCTTTTCCACATGGCAAGAAAAAGCTTCTTGGCAGTTAAGATGGTGCTAAGAAATCATACAGTAGTTTCTTACCACCAACGCATACTGGGTTGACTAAGTAATTGATTATATATATTAAATAAACCACAAAAGCATTTAGTTCTTAATTTCAACTGGTTAAAATGTTGTTATGAGTGTGGATTAGGAAGAACTTTATAATGGTCAGAACACAAAATCCCATAGGGAAAATTTATGAAGGAATAAGTTGGTATTTTTATTTTGGTTTTGGGGCTTTTTTTGGGGGGGGGAGATTGGGGTTTATTTTTTTGAGGTAACCTCACGTAAGAGAATTTATCGTGTATCTCCATAAAGGATTGTTTAACACAGTGGAGTTATGTTCTTATGTTCTTGAAAGCACAAGAATGGCCATACTGGGTCAGACCAAAGGTCCATTCAGCCCAGTCTGACGACAGTGGCCAATGCCAGGTGCCCCAGAGGTAGTGAATATAACAGGTAACAGATCTCTCTCCTGCCATCCATCTCCAACCTCTGACAAACAGAGGTTAAAGACACCATTCCTTACCCATTCTGGCTAATAGTCATAGACTCATAGAACTGGAAGGGACCTCGAGAGGTCATCAAGTCCAGTCCCCTGCCCTCATGGCAGGACCAAATACTGTCTAGACCATCCCTAATAGACATTTATCTAACCTACTCTTAAATATCTCCAGAGATGGAGATTCCACAACTTCCCTAGGCAATCTATTCCAGTGTTTAACTACCCTGACAGTTAGGAACTTTTTCCTAATGTCCAACATAAATCTCCCTTGCTGCAGTTTAAGCCCATTGCTTCTTGTTCTATCATTGGAGGCTAAGGTGAACAAGTTTTCTCCCTCCTCCTGATGACACCCTTTTAGATACCTGAAAACTGCTATCATGTCCCCTCTCAGTCTTCTCTTTTCCAAACTAAACAAACCCAATTCCTTCAGCCTTCCTTCATAGGTCATGTTCTCAAGACCTTTAATCATTCTTGTTGCTCTTCTCTGGACCCTCTCCAATTTCTCCACATCTTTCTTGAAATGCGGTGCCCAGAACTGGACACAGTACTCCAGCTGAGGCCTGACCAGCTCAGAGTAAAGCGGAAGAATGACTTCTCGTGTCTTGTTTACAACACACCTGTTAATGCATCCCAGAATCACGTTTGCTTTTTTTGCAACAGTATCACACTGTTGACTCATATTAAGCTTGTGGTCTACTATGACCCCTAGATCTCTTTCTGCCATACTCCTTCCTAGACAGTCTCTTCCCATTCTGTATGTGTGAAACTGATTGTTCCTTCCTAAGTGGAGCACTTTGCATTTATCTTTATTGAACTTCATCCTGTTTACCTCAGACCATTTCTCCAATTTGTCCAGATCATTTTGAATTTTGACCCTGTCCTCAAAGCAGTTGCAATCCCTCCCAGTTTGGTATCGTCCGCAAACTTAATAAGCGTACTTTCTATGCCAACATCTAAATCGTTGATGAAGATATTGAACAGAACCGGTCCCAAAACAGACCCCTGCGGAACCCCACTTGTTATACCTTTCCAGCAGGATTGGGAGCCATTAATAACTACTCTCTGAGTACGGTTATCCAGCCAGTTATGCACCCACCTTATAGTAGCCCCATCTAAATTGTACTTTCCTAGTTTATCTATAAGAATATGATGTGAGACTGTATCAAATGCCTTACTAAAGTCTAGGTATATCACATCCACTGCTTCTCCCTTATCCACAAGGCTTGTTATCCTATCAAAGAACGCTATCAGATTAGTTTGACACAATTTGTTCTTTACAAATCCATGCTGGCTATTCCCTATCATCTTACCACCTTCCAAGTGTTTGCAGATGATTTCTTTAATTACCTGCTCCATTATCTTCCCTGGCACAGAAGTTAAACTAACCGGTCTGTAGTTTCCTGGGTTGTTTTTATTTCCCTTTTTATAGATGGGCACTATATTTGCCCCCTTCCAGTCTTCTGGAATCTCCCCCATCTCCCATGATTTCCCAAAGATAATAGCTAGAGGCTCAGATACCTCTTCTATTAACTCCTTGAGTATTCCAGGATGCATTTCATCAGGCCCTGGTGACTTGCAGGCATCTAACTTTTCTAAGTGATTTTTTACTTGCTCTTTTTTTATTTTATCATCTAAACCTACCCTCTTCCCGTAAGCATTCACTATATTAGACATTCCTTCAGACTTCTCAGTGAAGACCGAAACGAAGAAGTCATTAAGCATCTCTGCCATTTACAAGTCTCCCGTTACTGTTTCCCCCTCCTCACTGAGCAGTGGGCCTACCCTGTCCTTGGTCTTCCTCTTACTTCTAATGTATTGATAAAAAGTCTTCTTGTTTCCCTTTTTTCCCCATAGCTAGTTTGAGTTCATTTTGTGCCTTTGCCTTTCTAATCTTGCCTCTGCATTCCTGTGTTATTTGCCTATATTCGTCCTTTGTAATCTGACCTAGTTTCCATTTTTTATATGATGCCTTTTTATTTTGTAGGTCACGCAAGATCTCGTGGTTAAGCCAAGGTGGTCTTTTGCCACATTTTCTGTCTTTCCTAACCATCGGAATAACTTGCTTTTGGGCCCTTAATAGCATCCCTTTGAAAAACTGCCAACTCTCCTCAGTTGTTTTTCCCCTCAGTCTTGATTCCCATGGGACCTTACCTATCAGCTCTCTGAGCTTACCAAAATCCGCCTTCCTGAAATCCATTGTCTCTATTCTGCTGTACTCCCTTCTACCCTTCCTTAGAATTGCAAATTCTATGATTTCATGATCACTTTCACCCAAGCTTCCTTCAT